>NC_083581.1:64597113-64827113 GCF_027579695.1 Neoarius graeffei | reverse complement strand
TCAAGTATAATTAGAAGATTAGAGTTTGGATTTGGAGTTCAGCAATCTGGTGACCTTTTTACATTCATCTTTCCTTTGCTACACTGATAGTCAGAATATCACAATCATCATGGATATTGACAATAAAAAAAACCATCACTCTGCTTTTTCAGTGTATGTGGCTTCAGCCGCTCATACTCTTAAGGTGGAGTCATGTGTTACTTCCACTTTTTTTTGTTGTTGTTCTCGAAGTTTGCTTGTGGTTTTGTCCCTTTTCAGCTCCAAATGTCTTAATGTTTGTTTGTTTGTTTGTTTGTTTATTTATTTATTTAAATACTTTTTGGAACAGTCTTTGCACCTCTCAGCAACTGGCTCAAATTATCTTTAAGAAAGTTAATAGTTGTCTTTTTTTCTTCTTCTTGTTTTAATATGTCAATTTGTCAACCATTACAAGATCTTAAACGAGTCACGTTTGACATCTTTTCGGTGACAATTTCTGTTGCAGTTGTCTCAGGTAAATATAGGCTAATTAAGTCAATAAGGCTCTGTCCACACGGCAACGGATTCAGGTGAATCTGATAAAATTGTTTATCGTTTCGGCCTGGCGTCCACACGGCACCGGCGTTTTGGGTGCCCCAAAACGAAATCTTTTGAGAACGGGTTCCAGAGTGAAAAAATCTGGCAACGGAGCCGTTGCGAAGTCGTCTGGATGAGTAGAACGGATTTGTTTACGATGACGTCACAACCACATGTGCTTCACGCCGGGTAGAAGTGTAACGAACTCGATGCGAGTTGTCAAGAAATCCTATAACTTGGTTCATGAAACACGCTTACAAAATATTTTCACTGTGAATATTTATTGTGTAATGGTGCAAAGTGAGGGAGAGAGTGAGAGAATAGCCCTTAGGGCAGAGTCAATCCCGCCAGCAAAAATAGGGAAAAAAAAGGAGCGATCTCACCTCTTCAGATGTTGGTTTAAGTCCGACAATACATTCCTCAAAAAGGGCGTAGAACAGACCTGGGCATTTTACAGCCCGCGGGCCGCATCCAGCCCTTTGGTTCATTCTGACTGGCCCACGTAAGGTTAATGAGAAATTACAAAATAAACGTATTTTCTAATTTTACCTCATGCATGGACTGAATGTGCATTGCTTTTATTTTGAAGTTGTGTTCAACAAAAACGCAATGCGCGCGACATGAAAATTACATGAAATCCCACGAAACCTAATCCTGCGATAACTACTTCCGTAATTTGTCCAGACCAACCACAAACTTGTACGTCATCCTTCAAACGGTCCAGCCAATCACATCGTGTGACGTCACCAGCAGGCGCCGGAGCCGATCTCTGGCGAAAAGCACCAAATGAGGTGATTAAACTACAAATGTAGGCATCATTATTATAATATGATTTATCTTGCTTGATTATTTGGAGTAGAAAGACAATATTGTGATGTCTTTATTGTGTTTTGGGGTGAGTGTAACTGAAAAAAAATGGTACAAACATTCACATTTTGTTAACCATTGTTTTGGGAAATTTGATTGAATAAATGACATTTTTTGTAAGGCAACCTCGTTTTTTCCATACTCTTACCAGTCTTAGCAGCTTGTAAAAACAATGTTATTTATTGCTTTATATAAAGAAATACAATTAATATTATGCAGTATTTAGTTCAGCGTTTTGGTCCGGCCCTCCACAAAATTTTCTGTTTCTCATGTGGCCCCATGGAAAAAATAATTACCCACTCCTGGCGTAGAAGAACAAAGTAATCCATCAACGTGTAGCATTCAATTTATTCCGGACCATTAAAGAATTCTGGAGGATATCAGAATGTTGGCATACCGGCTTCCATCTACCCCCGTTCATTCCTCTTTCCGCGTCTCCATTCAAAAAACGAGCACGTGATTTAAAGGGACTATATCCATAGGATAGGGAGTGAGAAAGTGTGTGCGAGTGACAGGGATAGTCACTGTGCGCATGCGCAGTTGTGTGCATGCGTCTACTTTTATTGTTCTGGTGTCTCCGATGGGACCGTCTTACAGCGCAGGTAGTGGTGTGGCATGTGTATTGCATCGTTTTCAGCAAGCATTGCGTTGCCATATGAACCTGATATTTTACTGATCCGTTGCCCATGTGGATGCGATATTTAAAAAAAAAATCATCTCGTTGCCGTTGTCATGTGGATGTAGCCTAAGACATAGGTTTCTTTGAATTCCAAGTGGCTCAATGCAGTTTCTGGATGTCTAAAGTACTGTACATTGATGATTCTCAGTCTTGATACAGTATAACATTGAAAATTGACTTTGTTGATAATGGCCATGCACTACTTGGTCCCCTAAATTTGACAGTGGTCAGATTCCTTTCCAGTGTTAAAAAGTTTATGTTCACAAAACCATGTGTAATATTGCCCTTTTTCTTGACTATTTTTACACTATGCACATGTCTGAAAAACTTGTATCTCTCCAAACTCACCACAATTAATAAAAATTAATCAATAATTTAATTTAAACATTTGGCTTAATACACTGTCTGCAGGGGGTGGTGTAGTGGTTAGCGCTGTCGCCTCACAGCAAGAAGGTCCGGGTTCGAGCCCCGTGGCCGGCGAGGGCCTTTCTGTGTGGAGTTTGCATGTTCTCCCCGTGTCCGCGTGGGTTTCCTCCAGGTGCTCCGGTTTCCCCCACAGTCCAAAGACATGCAGGTTAGGTTAACTGGTGACTCTAAATTGACCGTAGGTGTGAATGTGAGTGTGAATGGTTGTCTGTGTCTATGTGTCGGCCCTGTGATGACCTGGCGACTTGTCCAGGGTGTACCCCGCCTTTCGCCCGTAGTCAGCTGGGATAGGCTCCAGCTTGCCTGCGACCCTGTAGAACAGGATAAAGCGGCTACAGATAATGAGATGAGATGAGACGCTGTCTGCAGATGTTAAAACAAATTTGGAGTTTGAAAAAAAATGATCTGTTAAGATAATTTAATTGTAAATTTTCAGTGGTGCAGCATTTTAAAAAAAAAAGATTCCTTTTTTTCTAGATTAAAAAAAGGTTCTTTGTGGACTTTCTCTGAATGGTTCTGATTCCGTGAACTTGTCTTTTCTGAGGTGTTTTTCGTGAATAATTTGTTTCTTCTTGACTTTAGATGCTTATACTGTATGTGTGATAGTTTTTTTTTCCTGAAAATATCGATGAGACAATAAAAGTTTGAGATACAATGTCAGTATTTGCATATAAATGCTTTATTCAGCATAGTCATGATGTTCATTAATTATTATGGTGTGACTGAGATCAAGTGATTCCGTGAATCTTATTTAAATCATGGATGTGCCATAATCAAAAATTGATCAAAAATTCAATTACGTTATAATTCACCAAACTACAAGATGATAAAATACTGCTTCCACTAGGCATGTAACGATTCATAATTCAATTCATGATTTGATTCATGATATTGGGTTCATGATTCGATCTTCCCATGATATTTTTGAAAAAAAACAACAACAACCCTTAAGAGAATTTTATTACCAAAAATAGCAACATTTATTTTCCTATTCTTTATCAACTTAAATATGCCTTTTGTTAAATAAAAAAAAAATAGTTTGATTTGGTTAATAACCAACAATAATTATTTACTCACATTTGTAATAGCCTTTTAACTAAAATATTCTTTTTATTAAAAATGAAAGAAGTTAATAGCAGTTAGAGTAGTGTTACTTCCACCTAGCGTGAAGTCACGTGCATTTCAGCTATTTTATGTTATTGCCCTCTGCTGACTAAACCATGCAGTTACAGCTAGGAAAAACTAATTGTGATGATAATCTCAATTTATTTTTTTATTTCATCTATTCAAATCATTATAAATTTGCATTGTGATTTATCGTCACACAACATATCATGACTTGCCTAATTCCATCCATTATATTCTTTTACCTAAATAGACCAGCAGAGGATCGTTCCTGCTTTCATACACCGATCAGCCGTAGCATTAAATCCACTGACAGTTGAAGTGAATAACATTGATTGTCTTGTTACAATGGCACCTGTCAAGGGGTGGGATATATTAGTCAGCAAGAGAACAGTCAGTTCTTGAAGTTGATGTGTTGGAAGCAGGTAAAATGGGCAAACAGAAGGATCTGAGCAACTTTGACAAGGGCCAAATTGTGATGGCTAGATGACTGGGCCTGAGCATCTCCAAAGTGGCAGGTCGTGTGAGGTGTTTCCAGTGGTTAGTACCTATAAAAAGTGGTCCAAGAAAGGACAACTGGGGAACTAGTGACAGAGTCATGGGACCCAAGGTCCAATCCCATGGAAAAGCTACTGTAGCACAAATTGCTGAAAAAGTTAATGATGGCAATGATAGAAAGGTGTGGTGTAAGAACGCAGCTTGCTGCATATTGGGCTGCAATGCCATAGGTCAGAGTGCCCATGCTGACCCCTATCCACTGCTGAAAGCACCTACAGCAGCCACATGAGCATCATAACTGGATCATGGAGCAATGGAAGACGGTGAAATGAAAGAGGGATTGTCTTGGCCTCCAAATTCCCCAGATCTCAATCTGACTGAGCATCTGTGGGATGTGATGGACAAACAAGTCCAATCCATGGAGACCCCACCTTGCAACTTGCAACAGCATGAAGGATCTGGTGCTAACGTCTTTATGCCAGATATCTTCAGAGGTCTTCTGGGATCCATGCCTCAACGGGTCAGAGGTGTTTTGGCGGCACAAAAGGGACCTACACAATATTAAGCAGATGGTTTTACTCTTATGGCTGTTCGGTGCATGTACACCAGCTGTTACGTATTGGAAGAAATGCTATCAGGTGTCAAGGAACAGTAAGATTCAAGATTATAAGCGACTGGTGTAGTTTTTGCTGCCCACTTGTGCAATGTTGGTGTGAATTCCCCCCACCCCCGTGAGATCCAGCTGGAACTGGAAATTTCTTGATACTACTGGATCACTGCCCACTCTCACAGCCGAGCCTCTGTCAGCATTGCTTCCGGATGTGTGTGTGAGAGAAAGACGAGGGGAGAGAGAGAAAGGGAGAGAGAGAGTGTTGGTGGGCAGTGCAGTGCAAGAGATGACAAAAGGAAGCTCTGTGGATAGCATATCCAGGAAAGGCTGTTCTCTGTTAATTATTAATGCTGAAACGCAGTGCTTCGTTTGGTTTAGTATGTTTGAGGAAACACTAATGGCTTCAAGGAATGTGTGAATGGCTTTTACATACACTGCACCAAAATAAAATATTCCTCGTCCAATTATTTTCTGTTTATTTTCCAAGCAGTAGATTAGATTATAACTAATCTAATAGTTAATCTTATAGTTAAGATAACTACTAGATTATAACTAACTATAATAAGTTACTTATTTTTGGTCAGACCAGGGCTACGATGTGGTTTGAAGAATGGGGGGGGGACTGGGAACGGGCAGTAGTTTATTAGGTATGGGGGGAAAAATATTTTATATTCAGAACCAGTCAAAAGTTTGGGCACATCTTCTAATTCAATGTTTTTCTTTATTTTTATTAATTAAAAGACACTTCATGTCTTAAAGTAATGATGGATGTCATTTCTCTTTACTTAGTTACGGGCAATTCCATGTAAATGTCAACCTCACCATGCAAAAATAAAGCAACATGTAATGCATCAAAACCACTCCCAGAGATCTCACCTAGGCCTGTATTTTACAGATGTGAATAAGTTGAACCAATTTGTAACCAACCTAATATGTCACTGTCAGTCTTTCTTTCTTATAATGTAAAACCCAAGCTAAAATCAACTTTGATCATGTACAATTCTATATTATTGCCACAAGCCACAGAAATGTATGCTAAAATCCACAAAACAGCAAAACAATAGCCATCCTAAATATTATTTAAGAACTTTGATAGTTTTAGCTGATATTTAGAGTGTTTTTCAAAGGGTTATGGTGGTTAAATTGCTGATTTTCTAAACATATGCCATGTCTATTTCAGACGCGTCACATCCATAACGGAATTTCGTCACATCCATAACGCTGACTTTTCCTTCCGAAACTCTGCATGAAATACAAAATATTTTAAACAAAGATTTTTTAATATTCACCTTGGACCCCTCTATCAAATGGATCTCTCCATTTCGACATTAGGTTTACAATTTCAGAGTTTGATAAAAATGTACAGTCACCCAAGAAAAGTGATACTTTTTCTGTCACATCCATAACGCATCTTTTATTGGCGTTTTCTGGCATGCCCTAGATGTACTATGGGAATTGTTCTTGTTCTATCACTTCTCCAGTATGGTACAGCCTTAAAATCTGCAACACCTGTTTAAATACTGGGAGACAATAAAACATGCACTGGGTCATTTGTTGCCATTTTGAGTTCAAGTGTCATGTCCATAACGCTGGAATTGCTCTTTAGCGGTTCTTGACATAGTATGGATTCCTACAGTTGTGGAATAGGGCTGTTGACTGTATTTTTAGTATTTACTATTTACTGTTTGAACTCAAACACATTAAGAAGGTTAGAAATTGCACTAATTAACTTTTGACAAGGCAGAGCTGTTAATTGAAAAGCATTCCAGGTGACCACCTCATGAAACTGGTTAAGCTAATGCTAATAGTGTGCAAAGCGTCATCAAGGTCAACACCGACTACTTTGAAGAATCTAAAATAGGAAACAACATATTTTGTTTTTGTTTTTTTAAATATTTTTTTTCTGTTTACCATATAATTCCATATATGTTCCAGATGTTATTTCATAGTTTTGATGTCTTCAGTATTGTTCTACAATGTAGAAAATAGTCAAAATACAGAAAAACCTATGAATGAGTAGGGGGTGTCCAAACTTTTGACTGGTGCATTATACAACCTCAAATCAGAAAAAGTTGGGAAGGAATGCTGAAATTGAAATTAAAACTGCAAATAATGATTTGTACTCAAAATAATGTAAGAGCACATTATTTGACATTTGAAAAAAATTTTTTTTCAAAATAAACACATTTCAATTATAACATTAAAGGCATTTAGCAGACGCTCTTATCCACAGCGACATACGACATACCCAGAGCAGCCTGGGGAGAAGTTGAGGGTTAGGTGCTTTGCTGAAGGGCATTTCAGTCATTCCTGCTGGTTGAGGGAATTGAACTATACCTTTTGGTCCCACAGCTGCTTCTCTAACCATTAGGCCATGGCTTCCCCCATGATTATTTGATAATTGTAACACATTTCAAAAAATTTGGGATCATGAAGCATTTCCCACTTTGTAATGTTGCCATTCCTTTTTCTATATATCCATCCATCCATACAGCTTATCCGTAAGGGTCGTGGGGGAAGCTAGAGTTGACTTGGGGGGGGGTACACCCTGGGCAGGTTGCTAATCTATCACAAGGCTAATAGACCTATGGGTAATTTAGAATAGCCAGTTGACCTAATCTGCATGTCTTTGACTGTGGGAGGAAACCGGAGCACCCAGAGGAAACCCACACAGGCACGGAGAGAACATTAAAACACTGCACAGAAAGGCCCCAGTCGTTCATGAGGTTTGAACACAGAACTTTCTTGCTGTGCACATGCTACCCATAATATTACTAGTGCATCTCAAACAATTAGAATATTGTGAAAATGTTTATTTTTTCCGTAATTTAAGTTAAAAAGGTAAACTTTCACAAACTCTGTAGTCATTACATGTAAAGTAAAATATTTCAAGCCTTTTGTTTGTTTGTTTTAATTTTGATGATTATGGTGTATAGCTCATGAAAATCAGAAATCCAGTATCTCAAATTATTAGAATATTTCTTAAGATCAATCAAAAAAGGATTTACAATACAGAAATGTTCAAGTTATGAAAAGTATGTTCATGTTGTGGGGCTCTTTTACCACAAATTACTGCATCAGTGCGGCGTAGCATGGAGGCGATCAGCCTGTGGCACTGGTGAGGTGTTACTGAAGTCCAGGTTGCTTTGATGCCGGCCTTCAGCTCCTCTGTATTTTTGGGTCGGGTGTTTTTCATCTTCCTCTTGACAATAACGCATAGATTCTCTATGGGGTTCAGGTCAGGTGAGTTGGCTGGTGAATCAAGCACAGTAATATCATGGTCAGCAAACCATTTGGTAGTAGTGTTGGCACTATGGGCAGGAGCTAAGTCCTGCTGGAAAAGGAAATCAGCATCTCCATAAAGCTTGTCAGCAAATGGATGCATGAAGTGTTCTAAAATCTCCTGGTAGATGGCTGCATTGACTTTGGACTTGATAAAACACAGTGGACCAACACCAGCAGATGACATGGCATCCCAAATCATCACAGGCTCCGGAAACTTCACACTGGACTTCAAACACCTTGGATTCTATGCCTCTCCGCTCTTCCTGCAGACTCTAGGACCTTGATTTCCAAATGAAATGAAACATTTACTTTCATCTGAGAAGAGGACTTTGGACCACTGAGCAACAGTCCAGTTCTTTCTCTCCTTAGTCCAGATAAGACGCTTCTGACATTATTTCTAGTTCAGGAGTGGGTTGAAACCATTCTGTTTTAGCCACCATTAACTTTTTCAGCAGTTTGTGCTACAGTAGCTTTTCTGTGGGATTGGACTATATGGGCTAGCCTTCATGCCCCATGCAACTCAGTGAGCCTTGGCTGCCCATGACCCTGTTGCTGGTTCACCGGTTGTCCTTCCTTGGACCACTTTTGGTAGGTACTAACCACTGCGTATAGGGAACATCCCATAAGATGTACCATTTTGGAGATGCTCAGACCCAGTCATCTAGCCATCACAATTTGGCCCTTGTCAAAGTTGCTCAGATCCTTACACTTGTCCATTTCTCCTGTATCAAATACATCAACTTTGAGAACTGACTGTTCTCTTCTGCCTAATATATCCCACCCCTTGACAGGTGCCATTGTAACAACATGATCAATGTAATTCACTTTACCTGTCAATGGTTTTAATTTTATGTTTGATCGGTGTATATTAGCCCATTGTTGCTCAAAACTAGAGTAGCATGTCATGCTGTGTAATCAACTGACACGGCTGTTGCTGATGAACTGTAAGGCTGCTGGGCCATAGAAGGTTCACGCTGCATGCTGCACGCTGCACGCTACACGCGTGTAAAGAAAAGTGGACAAACGTAGCATGACTTGCTCTGGGCCATAGAACGGCGTTCACGTTGCACACTGCACGCTGCACACTTCACGCGTGAAGCGTGAAATGAACATGCACACTTTTTTCTAGGCGTGAAGACGGAAATTCCAGTCAATGCATGCGGTCACCGCCGCGCCAGCCAATCAGAACGGGTCTAGGGAGATAACGCTATGCTTTCAGGGGAAAACTTCAGAAAAAATATAATTGAATGGTATAATTGAAAAATAGTTCTTCATCGGGATTGTCAAGCAGATTATAGAATGTTCGGTGAAATTCACCACGGGTTTCTCTCAGAAGGAAGTGTTCTCGGCTCCAAATTCTGTTCCTTTTTCTCTTCCTCTGTCTCAGTAAAAGCAGAATGAGGCAATCGTCGTCATCCGAAGAGTCCATATTGTTGGTTACTCGGTCAAAGTAGAACAGACGCAACACGTGAACATCCAAGCATGAAGTTTAATGGCCCAGGGTCCGGTTCTTCACGTGAACGTGTAGCGTGTAGCGTGCAGCATGCAGCGTGCAGCGTGAACCTTCTATGGCCCAGCAGCCTAATGGGCTCAATTACAGTTAGCCCACAGCTTCACTTCGTATCATTCTGTGTGTTTTTAAGATGATGAGGTGCAGACCGTGAGTGAGATGATGTGGATGCCCAAAATGAAACCTTATATTGAGTTTTCTTTTACCTTTGAAGACAGCCAGGGCTTAGCCCTGTTAACCCATTGATACGAGCCACCCCTGTGCCTGGGCACACCCCTTCTTTTACTTCCTCAGTATTGGTGCAGCTTTCACCCCTCCAAACCACAGTCGATACTATTCAGTCTGTGTTACAGTGGTGCTTGAAAGTTTGTGAACTCTTTAGAATTTTCTGTATTTATGCATAAATATGACCTAAAACATCAGATTTTCACACAAGTCCTAAAAGTAGATAAAGAGAACCCAGTTAAACAAATGAAACAAAAATATTATTCTTGGTCATTTATTTATTGAGGAAAATAATCCAATATTACATATCTGTGAGTGGCAAAAGTATGTGAACCTTTGCTTTCAGTATCTGGTGTGACCTCATTGTGCAGCAATAACTGCAACTAAACGTTTCTGGTAACTGTTGATCAGTCCTGCACACCGGCTTGGAGGAATTTTGGCCCGTTCCTCCGTACAGAACAGCTTCGACTCTGGGATGTTGGTGGGTTTCCTCACATGAACTGCTCGCTTCAGGTCCTTCCACAACATTTCGATTGGATCAAAGTCAGGACTTTGACTTGGCCATTCCAAAACATTAACTTTATTCCTCTTTAATCGTTCTTTGGTAGAACGACTTGTGTGCTTAGGGCCGTTGTCTTGCTGCATGACACCTTCTCTTGAGATTCGGTTCATGGACAGATGTGCTGACGTTTTCCTTTAGAATTTGCTGGTATAATTCAGAATTCATTGTTCCATCAATGATGGCAAGCCATCCTGACCCAGATGCAGCAAAACAGGCCCAAACCATGATACTACCACCACCATGTTTCACAGATGGGATAAGGTTCTTATGCTGGAATGCAGTGTTTTCTTTTCTCCAAACATAAAGCTTCTCATTTAAACCAAAAAGTTCTATTTTGGTCTCATCTGTCTACAAAACATTTTTCCAATAGCCTTCTGGCTTGTCCACGTGATCTTTAGCAAACTGCAGACGAGCAGCAATGTTCTTTTTGGAGAGCAGTGGCTTTCTCCTTGCAACCCTGCCATGCACACCATTGTTGTTCAGTGTTCTCACATGTTAATCTCCTGATTAACACGTGAGAGAGGCCTTCAGTTGCTTAGAAGTTACCGTGGGGTCCTTTGTAACCTCGTTGACTATTACATGCCCTGCTCTTGAAGTGATCTTTGTTGGTCGACCACTCCTGGGGAGGGTAACAATAGTCTTGAATTTCCTCCATTTGTACACAATCTGTCTGACTGTGGATTGGTGGAGTCCAAACTCTTTAGAGATGGTTTTGTAACCTTTTCCAGCCTGATGAGCATCAACAACGCTTTTTCTGAGGTCTTCAGAAATCTCCTTTGTTCATGCCATGATACACTTTGTACAAACATGTGTTGTGAAGATCAGACTTTGATAGATCCCTGTTCTTTAAATAAAACAGGGTGCCCACTCACACCTGATTTGTCATCCCATTGATTGAAAACACCTGACTCTAATTTCACCTTCAAATTAACTGCTAATCCGAGAGGTTCACATACTTTTGCCACTCAGATATGTAATTTTGGATCATTTTCCTCAATAAATAAATGACCAAGTATAATATTTTTGTCTCATTTGTTTAACTGGGTTCTCTTTATCTAGTACTTTTAGGACTTGTGTGAAAATCTGATGATGTTTTAGGTCATATTTATGCAGAAATATAGAAAATTCTAAAGGATTCACAAACTTTCAAGCACCACTGTAGGTCAGAAGCATGAAAGGACAGTGGCATATTTCCTGTGATCTCAAAAGCCTAGTGTGAGTAACGGTCATCAACTTTTGACTGTGACCCCTTGTGTGTAGCCACTACCTACAATGGCTCTTAAGCATCCTCTGGCAGTTCTTGTTCTAGGTGACCTGTTGTTCATCCACTCGATTGTTGAGTAATGGTTTGATAAGTAATCTTCTGTTCTACTTACAAGGGTTTTGTAACATATCCGCATGGTGCACCTGGCCAGATAACAACAAACAGCATGTGCATAGTGCCAATACCATACCATGCTGACACTGCTTCCTACTGAAGATACTGTTCTTTATGGTATTGGGGATGAAAATCCACTTAATTGCTTAAGGCCCGGTCACACAGCACTCCGCGTCTATATCACGTACAAAAAGATACAAAAATCAGGTGGACGTGGTCGTAAGTGGTAATTTTTGGTCAATTTTGGCTTTGCCGTGCTTTGTACGGGGTATGGCCGTCGGCGGCTGTTTCACTGCCATAGCACTGCCAAATCACGGGTAACCGCGGCTCAGCGTCGTTGGAAGAGCGGCTTGCTGCGCATATAAAAGCGGTAGGATATGTTGAGCCTGTATCAGTTGGTTCTGTTGGTGCTGGAGCATTAAGATGAGGACATCACAGCGTTGAGGGTTCATGTTCACCCCTTGACATCTAGACTGCAAGTGCCGAGGTCTCAGAAAATTACGGTATTTACATGCCGCAAATCAGAAGTGATGCAGAAGTGATTAGACAGTGATCAATCGAATTTAGAACTTGTTTGAGACGTCGTTTAACGGGCTTAGACAGTGCTATGTACGCGGAAAAATCCATTTCTCAGTGATAAGCCGCTAAACACACGCTATATCCCGTGATACCAACGCGTAACACCCGTCCGATGACCGTGCTCTGCCCGTGATAGACCGCCAAACTTTCGCGTCTTACCACGTCTCCCCAAGTTTTAATAACGGCCGGGACACTGATTATCACGTGTTTTTCACCTGTGTTGCACGTCTTTACCACGTGTGCCGGCCGTGGTTGTCCGCGGTCTAAAGTTTTGAGCAGTCCAAAACTTTTTGCCGCGTCCGACGCCGTTCCGATTTTCCCCTGCGTCCTGTCACGTCTGTATATCGACTGTAACACGTCTTAACTTCGACATCAACACGAACAATATCGTCTGCTTCACGGGAGAGCACTTTTTGACGGGTTTTGGCCGTGATAAAGCCGTAAAGCGCTGTGTGACCGGGCCTTTACATTGCTCTATACCTAAAAGAAGAGATCTGAGTTGTGTGGTAATGGCAGCACGGTGGTGCAGTGGTTAGCACTGTGGCCTCACAACAAGAAGATTGTGGGTTCAAGCCCAGTGGTCGGCCGGGGCCTTTCTGTGCGGAGTTTGACTGTTCTTCCCCTGTCTGCATGGGTTTCCCCCACAGTCCAAAGACATGCATTTAGGTTAACTGGCTACTCTAAATTGCCCATAGGTGTGAATGTGTGGGAGTGCGCAGAAAAGAACTGGTCACCCTACTGCTGCAATTCTGGCCAAGTCAACCAAACATGGTTCGCCTCAAGCCTCGATTGGGTTTGGCAGTGATGACTATGATTTGTGGGATTGTCAACTGTGCACAGACAATACTGTTACATACATTTTTAGAGAAGATTTGAAAAAAGATGCTTCGAGTTGACCCTGCAAAAAGTCCAAGAGATCATTTATGGTGCTAGATGATGGATTTAGCATCATAACGAAAAAAAACCTTTCCACTTGCTGCCATTTAACCTTCAGAGACAGAACATGCACAATCACAAGAATGTGTCTGACCCCTTGCAAACATTCTACTATGCTGGGTTCCCATAACTACAAGATTAATGGTCAGCTGTGCCACAGTGATCCATTCATCTGTGACAGTAGATCTAGTCTGATGGGTAGAGGGCATACAGTACCTGCCAGTAACATCAATAGACCGAACCATGACCTGTTCAACTAGAATAGGGCTATCAGCAACACAGGTTCCATAGTCTGCGCAATGTGTTGAAGTGTCATCCACAACTTGGACTGCAATGGCAAGGCATACATCTGTAGATTTGGCCAGTTGTTTGACCAACACTTCTTGTCCCAAGCTGCCTTGTCCATGAATCACACTGTTCAGTGAGTCATCCGTTTGCATACAAATTGACTTCCATTTTTGCTGAAGGTGTTCCAAATTCGTGGAATGATGTTCTTGCAGATTTGCCAGTTCCTGCCATGCTATGAGATCTTGCATCCAATTGTATCAGCCTGGTAAGTATGAAGTTTTCAAAGATTGTGAATCTGCCCCCTGCCAGAGCTTGTTCACCACCTCAATAATGCTTGCCATTTTATCCCCCTCTGGTTGTCAATACTACCGTGGTGTTGGTCTGCACTAGTACATGGGACCATTTTAGGACGTCCTGAAAATCTTGCAGCACTAGCGACACAACTGTCTTTTAACTATGCAGATATGAAGCAGATGTTCTCTTCTTGCAGGGTCAGCACTGGACCAATGCCTCATGGCATGCACACATGCTTTTGTCACAACTAGTACATGCTTTTGCAATATGGTGGACAGTTCAGCATTCAGCCAACACTTGGTCTGAGGTGCAACATTCCCAGTTTTACCACTGGGTTTCCCCATTTTTTTTCTGTCAGAAAGTTTTGCAAAGTGTGTGATTCAATCACCATGTCTATGAACTGCACAGTCTACTGTGGCTTATTTAACTGTGAAAAACAACACCTTTAGCTTTCACCCAACTTTATTTCACACACCACTAACACTTTGCAAGCATTCTTCTACTGACTCATTACAGTTGGTGAGGTTAAAAAACATTCAGTAACAAATTATTTTTATAATCATATAATCAATTTTGATAATCAATGAATCTTACAATGTTCCAATTAAAATAAATTTAAATCACAAACAGAATTTGACAAAATATTGACAAAAAACCTTAAACTTTGAAGATTTAGATGCATATATAAATTGTACCAAATCAGTAGCCTAGTAAACTAGACCCACCCGCCTAGCGGCCAAAAATATTTTTGCCTAGCGAGTGGGTCTAGCCTCGCACCATATAAACAAAAACACCCCGGGCATCAAATCGTGCCCGCCAATCACAACGCAGGGTTTTTGTTTGGATTCTTTGGGCGGGCTTTTGCAGGAGTGACGACAAAGCTGCGCGACGCTGGAGAAAGCACAACAGGAAAGATGGCTACCGCTAGTGAACAGCGCGCGTTTGACTCCGCTTTGGAATCAGTTTTAGAAGAATTAGACTTGGAGTTTTCGTTGAAACATGAGCAGGAAGAGGCTCTCCGCTCATTCCTTTTCAAGAAGGACGTTTTCACTGTTTTGCCGACCGGCTATGGCAAAAGTCTGATCTACCAGCTGGCTCCGCTCATAGCCAAAAGGATGGGGCTAGTTTGTGCAGTACGAAGTATTAATAAACAGCTTTGAAACATTACTTTTTGATTGTTTCTTATTTTCCCGTTATTTTAAATTTAAGGGAAATTATTTCACCAAATACCACTAAATAAAAACTCTCAAAACCAGTTTAAGCAAACCCTTGAAAAACACTTGGAAAAAATAAGAGTGTATGTTAAGTATGTGACTCCAAACTTGTGGTCATTATCTCCAAACTCCTTAATATCTAGAACCTGTTTATTAATTAATACGCATTTTGAAAAATTATTTATTTCAAGGTCTCCCCCACTGCGCGCTCTGACTACGTCACAGTCACTGTTGCGCTGATTGGTCAGAGCGTTGGCCTATACGCACAGAGACAGTTTGAAAGACAGCAGGTTGTCCCTACCCACCCCCGTCGGAAATGTCTACGGATCGAGGCCAGACTAAATATTCACATTTAGTCTGGCTTGCCAGGCTACCAAATCAGTACCCAAAAAATTGATGTTGCTTTGTCATTAAATAATTTTAGTAAAAGCAAAAACTGGATTAACCTAACATCCATTATCCGTAACCGCTTATCCTGTGCGGGGTCGTGGGCAAGCTGGAGCCTATCCCAGCTGACTATGGGCGAGAGGCGGGATTAACCTATTATGGTTTGTTAAACTATTTATATACTAAATTTACTTACTGATTTAAACAGTTTTACTAGTATGATTTCAAAAGTCTCAAGCAACTTCCATACAGCCTAGATCACAACCGGACGTACGATTTTTTTGGCCGTGCGATTTTTGGTGTTTCCCAAATCGCTGCGTTTTTTTTGTTCATGGAGAAAGACACGTGTTGGCCGTAAGTTTGTCTTGCAACCTGAAAAAAACGTAAGCACCCATAGAGTTTGTTTGACATGACAAAGAACCTCTGCGGCCAGTCTACGGCTCGAAAATCAGCACGTCACACGCGCGCCCTCCGTGCGTTTCACGCGCGCCCTCCGTGCGTTTCTTGCGTTTTTTGCACGTAGACCGGCCGTAGGAGCACGTACGGCCGGTTGTGACCGAGGCTTTAGACCATAGGTGGCCAACCCGCGGCTCGCGAACCGCATACGGCTCTTTGCCTGGTGTTATGCGGCTCTCACCTTCACGTCCAAGTTGGTGTTCGTTTGTGGTTTTATGTGCGTTTTCACTTCACTGCAGTTAATTACGGTTATTTTATTAAAGGTGCTTCGCTTGGTTTCATTACGGTATTTTCACATCATGACAAATGCGCAGGTGCGTGAGATGATATGCTAAATTTCAGATCTCAAAATGGCAGGGAAAAAATGCACTTCAAAAAGAAAATATGAAGATGAAAACAGGACGTTTTTAACAGAGTGGGAGGATTTATATTTTTTCGTTGAACGTTAGGGCAAGCCATTCTGCCTTCTATTGCCGCTTTTCCACTACAACCGCGGCTGAGTTGGGCTGAGCCGTGCCGTGCTGAGTCGGGCTGAGTCGAGCTGAGTGGGGCTGTTGGAGTTGCATTTCGACTACAACTGTGCTGAACCGTGCTGGCTGGGAGTGGGTGGACACATTGGGTGGAGTTAGCGAAAGTGGGTGGACGTCACGTGATGTCGTTAAGCAGCGCCATCAGTGATCTTTTAAGCGGTAGTCTCACGACCCGAATAGTAAACAATAAACATGGAGGACATGGAGTCGTTAGTGTTGCTGGTCTTGGTGCTGTGGCTTGTTGTCACCGACAACGCCAACAGATACTGGCAAGAGCGTATAGATGAGGCGAGGCGCATAAGGCTTCATAATTCTCGTAATTCTCCTTCTTCCGGGTTTGCGGTGTTTACAGATCCCAGCGTGCTCGCGGGGCGTGTGTGGGCATGTGAGGACACGCCTCCTCACCAATCAGTGCACAGGAGAGTGTCTGCTCACGCCCCTAGCCTCACTAGGCACGGTTTGGCTCGCTTCAGCCCCACTCCAAAACGGTGCGAGTTTTAGGGGCTGAAGCGAGCCGAGTCGTGCTGTTTTTTGGTAGTCGAAACGTGAGCCGTGTCGGGCTGAAGCGAGCTGAAGTGAGCTGAAAAAGGGTTGTGGAAAAGGGCCATAAGTCAGTCATCATTGTCGCATTTCAAGGCTTCAAATCTTCAGCGTCACTTCAGCTCACTACATGCTAAAATTGACCAGGACTTTCCGAAAGGGAGTGAACTTCGTAAACACAAGTTAATCACGTTAAAAAGTCAATCACAAAAGCAGGTACAGCTCTTCAAAAAATTTACAAAACAATCAGAGACAGTAACACATGCATCGTATAAACTGGCTTGGAACATTTCTGGTGAGTTTCATACCATCCCTGCTGCTGAGGCTTGGGATACGCGCTGGGCGCGCAAGCCTGAGTAGTGGGTGAGTGCTCATTCAGTTTTGATGCCTTGAGTGAGAGTAGAGTATACTGTAAGTGTAAATAGTCATGAGAACACAGAACACATTGAATTTGAAGGTGTGTCCAAACTTTTGGCATGTAGTGTATATACATTATGTATTTGTTCATTTGTTTTCCAGTTCTCAATTTGTGTGCGCGCGTGTGTTGTTCTTTCAAAAATTTGAGCATTGTATTATATTTTATCTATATTTGCACTTGCACTGATCACTGTTCCCAGTGCCTATGGAGCTTGTACTGTTTGAGGAAATTAAATTAGCACTTTGTAATTTCCATTTTCCGACCGACTGTATTTATTTGAATACTTATTTATTTGAATGCAGGTCTTGTGCAGGTCATGCAATTGAGAATTCAAGCTGAATCAAAATGGCTTTTGCATTTTCGATGTTAAACAGGTAACTCCAAAATGCACTAGAATACAGGAAATTGCATCTAAGAAATCCAAAATTTTTCGGGGGAGGCCCCCCGGAACCCCCCCAATGGGGGGAATCCCCACATGTAAACAATGTCTGCCTTTGTGCCCCACCTACAATTTTCTTCACCAGTCAGCACTGTTGAAAATGACTGGCCTGTGGTCTTGGTACTGCAGTAAATGTATCATTATCATGTTGGTGTGGGGCATTGGTTAAGTTGGAGTGTGACATCAATGTGGCTGTGTGTGTGTGTGTGTGTGTGTCCGCGCGCGCAGAAGGAAGGGTAATATTTGTGTGCCCATGTTCATGTGCCGATGTGGCTCTTTGCCGTAACACAGTAAGAATTGTGGCTCTTGGGCTCCGACTGGTTGGCCACCCCTGCTTTAGACCTTATGCTTATCAGGCTTGCACATTTTTAGTGATAAATCCCACGGTCATCATTCAGAGTTCAGTCAGTGCTATGGACCCTTTTCACGTGACGTCACGACAAACGCGGCCGCCATTTTGGACATGTACTACCAGTAGTTTACCACAGCCAGCATTGAGGAACGGCAGCAAAGAAAGTGTTTATTTTCAGCAAGACTTCCATCATGCCACTATATTGTTGTGCACCTGGATGTAGTAACCATCAACAAACAAGGCAAGGTTTATCATTTTATCGGATCCCGACGGAGAAGATGGATAGCGGCCATTAACAGATTGGCAGCCCTCGGCATACCAGCGCTTGTGTAGTGACCACTTTGTTGGAGGTAAGACGAATAAAATTAGCCAGAAAAGGCATTACATTGCTGTTAACATTCTGTGGCGGCGAGTGTGTAACCAAATAGGCTAAAATAACCCATTGTAACCGCTTTGTTCTTCTGTAGTAGCTATTAGCTAACAACATTAGCTAGCGTTGTGTTCCTTTGCTGTTGGTAGACTGTAGGACAGATCAGAGGCAGTGTCCTACAAACAGAGCTTAATTTGAGAGGGAGCAAGCCGGAGCGCGCTCCGGAACCTCGGGCGTTGGCTCCGGCAGCTATTTACACAGGATCCAGTGATCCGACACCTCTCTTGACTATGTAACAAAAAAAAAAACGATTGTCTTTAGGCTTGCCATCCTTCCACTTGCGAGTGGTAAATGATCTGCGCTGGGATCACACACACAGCGGCTCAGTCCCGAATCGTGGCTCGTGCACTTCACTCGCGCGCTGTGTGAGCTGCGCAGGGCCGGAGTGCGCACCCTCCAGAGGGCACTCGCTGTTCAGGGCGGAGTGATTTGGAGCGCAGGATGCCTGCGGAGCCGAGCGTATCCGTGTATTGGTGTTGCTGTGTGCAGACGAATCGTGTATTGGTGCTGCTGTGTGCACACTAATCGCTTTTAAAAACGTTAATCTGATGATCCGCTGATACGGTCTAATGTAAACATGGGCTAAGTGTTCAAAACAAGAGGAACATGTATTTGTCTCTTAAATCCAGGCCGTTCCCTGTAATCTCTAACAGCGGTTGGAGAAAGTAATGGCAAATAGTGAGTGCACAAACCATAGAAGGTAAACTGTACACAGCGCCAGGGCAGTGTGATGGTATGTCTACTTTTAGATCGTGTTAGCTTATCAATGAACACACTCGTCACTCGACGAGTTTCACGTCTTTACGACGGATACTTAAATGTGTGTTAGGTATTATTGTTGCAGTCTAAGCAGTCATTGTAGCAGCTAGATGAGCGAGAACCGAAAGGGTCTGTGCCATAAACCGTTATTTCTGTACGGCGTTGCTAATGTGTCGTTACTGTTGTTATTTCTCCCTCTGCTCGCCCTGTAAATGCCCTACGTCGCTGGATAGCGAAGGTGTTTTCTGCATCTCGCTCCTTTTTCTTGTATGTTCTCCGTTTGTCGCCTTCCTCGCATTCAAACCAATTCGAGCCGAAGTCTGCTACATGTCCAAAATGGTGGTCGCGTTTACGAAGGTCACGTGACTGAAAAGGGTCTATAGGCAGAGTCTTATGTTACGTGCATCAAGACTGACATCCCAGAGGACTTTTTTTTTCCCTCTTCTAGACAGTCAGAAATGATTGATCATGAAGCAAAGAGAAAAAGTACAGCTAGTTCAACTGCAATTTTGGTTTCAGCATGCTGTCATTTTAGTAATTATTTCCAGAAAGACTAGAGCACAGCTCCCCTTTTTGTTTTCTGTTGCTCATACTTCATGAATTTTGTCATGAATTTGCACACGAGCTTGATGCGAAGCCTTTTTTTTTTTCCCCACCACATTCAATCTGACAACTTCTGACTGAGTAAACAAACTGTTGCAAGTCATAGTGAAAGCAGCATTGGACCAACTGAAAACAGTTACTCAATGGCTTCATTAGCGTATTATACCCAGAAACAGACCTATATTTTATATTACAACCCTAAATCAGAAAAAAGTTGGGACGGCATGTTGAAATTGAAATTAAAACTGAAAACAATGCTTTGTAAATAATTTTTGACCTGCATTGCACTCAAAACAATATAACAGCACATTGTTTGATGTTTTACCTCATGATTTTTATTGTTCTTTCAAAATTAACATTTATTACAATTGTGATTCTTGCAACACATTTCAAAAAATGTTGGGCTTGTAAAGCATTTACCACTTTTTATAATGTTGCCCGGCGGCACGGTGGTGTAGTGGTTAGGCCATTCTTAAAAAAAAAATCCGTTTCCTGTCCACCGGGTGAGCAAAAAAATTTTCAGTAGGGAGGGAGGGATTTATTTATTTTTTTTATTTATTTTTTTTTAAATGGATGGATAAGAAATCGCAATGCTGTGTTTGCTTTTTCTTTCAGTACTTTTTTTTATTACAAAAGCAGACACATTTAATAAAATGACAGTTTAATCAACTGAAACTTGTACAAAAACTTTAAGTTAGCATTTTAAATGCCGACTGCAACATTTGCAAAACTTTTACAAAGGTACTTAAAATGTCCGACACACGGACTTTTTGTAGTTCTAAATCGAGCGTTAGGCCTAGTTCGGATGAAATTACACTATTAAAATGATCACTGAATGATTTGTTTTTCTGAATCTTTACTATTTTGTTGTTCGCTAGAATACCATTTTGCGATTTCACACTTGAGCAAATGTTTGAAAACTCCGGATCTCCTTCCTTCATGGTGGCTGCCATTTTTTTGTGCCACACGGCGCATGCGCAGAGCTGATTCGACAGGGCTTTCCACAAGCGCCGGCTGCCGGCCATACAGCCGACTACACAATTAAGTCCAGCCGGCTACTTTAATGACTATTATTTTTGTAGCCCACAGGCTCTAAGTATTAATTTTCGATTTTAATAAAATTAAATGTTTATCTAACGGACTGACAATAATGTCAAACTGAACCGCACTCATTTAAGTTGTGATTCGCGCTGTTTGTACCGATAATGACCACAAATTCCCCGCCGACTTCGTTGATCAAGGGAGAGTAACTCATCCGTGGCCCCGACATGCGGTGTGTGCGCGCGCACTCGGCGGAGGCAGTAGTGTGTCGGGGCCGTCGGAGGCGACATCGGAGGGAACAGAAGCAGAGATAACGCTTATTTTGTCTCCGATAAACCAGTCTTCTCTCGTTCAATTACGTGCTGGCATCAAAAGACACCGTTGGTTGTAAATGAAACCAAACTGAATCGTTGGAGTGTATTTTCATACACAAATGGAGAAATGTTCGCTGAGTGTTTAATTGTGTAGCCACCACTGCAGACCGTTGTCGTTCTTAATTCATAGCATGCAGTTGTGTGAATGTGTCATGCACCGAAAATAAGAGATTTACAAGCCAGGAACGCCTCATGATGCAATACGCAAGAAAAGAAAGATGATTTACTGCCATTTTACTTTGTATTTGAGTAAAATGAATAAATAAACGGTCTGTGGAAAATACATTTAATCCTGGGAACTGCATGCACAGGAGTTTTATTATTAGTGATGCAGTGCTATGCATTGCAAACTACTGACTCCCATATAGGGAGCAAAGCACAGCAAACTCTTGTTCTTCCGTTTTTCATCTTCCGTACAAATTTCGATTTCGAATAACCCAATAACCGTACATCGCACACAGACAAACAGTACATCAAAACGTGCGGCTCGATTGGACTCGCTATGCTATTACTTTGTTCAGCATTCTATGATTTTTTTCGCGACGTAGTCGTGAAAAAAAATCACACAATTTCGCATTCATTTTCTATGGAATTAATTGAAAAAAATGGCACATTTTCAATGTTTTTCAAACATCCGCTGCTCTGGCATGCTTTCACCTAGAGACATGATTCAAACTTTAAAACGTAGACAAACTTCTCCTGTGTGGATCTGGCATTCAACTTTTTTGCTGGGTTCTATACTTTTTGATCAGTCACAGATCAAACACCATGATCAAATCTGGAGAAATTCAGACTTTATAATGGGTGTCTATGGCGTTACACTTCAGTGGAGCTTGTTAGAGTGTAGAGAGATTGAAAAAGTAGCTCAAACTTTCTCATTTAAACTGTGTTTTCAGCCACAATTTTCACTCTACACACATAATTTTCTCAAAAGTTGTAGTCACACTTGTCTTGATTCACACAATGTGTCTACCTGAGCGATAGGACTTAGTTTTTGAATGAGAAGCCTGAAAGTAACGAGAGGACAGGCGCGCTGCCCTATAGACTCCCATTATAAACCTGGCTGCGCTCTGACTGCAAAATCAGAAATGTCACTTGTTTTTAACTCACTCTATTGTCCACATTTTTTACACTAGGGACAAAAAAATTACATCAGTGTGTTCATGAGAGCCTTGTAGCGCTCAATGTGAAAGAATTTTGTGAATAGCTCCTTTCGTTTCCGTGTAAATCCCCGTTGTTCGAGGAGAGGGAACTCTGAGAAAAAGCGCTCTTTGCTTGTCATATTGTGTCTCTTCCCTGCACCTGAGCGCCGTTACCAAGGCGACGAGCACCACTCAGGGAGCAGAGAGGGGAGGGGCTGCTCTCTCTCTCACACACACACACACACACACACACACACACACACACACACACACAGGCTCAGAGCATTGGAGCCTCATAGCCTGCGATACGCGTGCTGCATCACTCTCACCATTTCACACGGGGGAATTGTCGGCTCTAGTTTTGTGTTTACTCCCCCCCCGGCTACTTATTTGTCATGGCTGGCTAGTATGAGCCTTAGGTGGTGTTTACATTAGACCGTATCCGTATCGTTTTCGTTGCGGATGCACTGTCCGTGCACATTAAAACTCCGGGAAACGACTCCACAGGCGGAACAACTTGAATCCGCCAGGGCCCACGTATTCAACCCAGTACGTATCTGATCCGGTGCTGTGTAAACATTGAGGAATGAGGATACGCAGTGCTGAGCTCTAGCTGACGTCGTCATTGGACAACATCACTGTGACATCCACCTTCCTGATTCGCTGGTGTTGGTCATGCCACGTTGGTCATGTGACGCGACTGCTGAAAAACGGCGCGGATTTCACTTCCTGCTATTTGTGTGTGTGTACGCGAATTGTTTTAAAAACGTTAATCTGATGATCCGCTGATTCGAAATAATGTAAACAGGGCCTTAGTGGAAAGCCCTGGGAATGCGTAAATGTCAAGTTCGATTTTAGATTTACGAACCCGAAAAAAATGTCGAAAAACCGGCGTTAAAAAAAAAAATTTCACCCGCACAAACGGCACTCACTCAGCTGGTGGACCGGAAACAGAACATTTTTTAATAATGGCCCTAGTGCTGTCGTCTCACAGCAAGAAGGTCCGGGTTCGAGCCCCGTGGCCGGCGAGGGCCTTTCTGTGCGGAGTTTGCATGTTCTCCCCGTGTCCGCGTGGGTTTCCTCCGGGTGCTCCAGTTTCCCCCACAGTCCAAAGACATGCAGGTTAGGTTAACTGGTGACTCTAAATTGACCGTAGGTGTGAATGTGAGTGTGAATGGTTGTCTGTGTCTATGTGTCAGCCCTGTGATGACCTGGCGACTTGTCCAGGGTGTACCCCGCCTTTCGCCCGTAGTCAGCTGGGATAGGCTCCAGCTTGCCTGCGACCCTGTAGAACAGGATAAAGCGGCTAGAGATAATGAGATGAGATGATAATGTTGCCATTCCTTCTCACAACACTTAAAAGATGTTTTGGGACTGAAGAAACCAAGTGATGAAGTGTTTCCGGTGTTATTTTGTCCCATTCTTCTTGCTAATAGGTCTTCAGGTGTGCAGCAGTACGGAGTTGTTGTTGATATTTTTCATTTCAAAATTTGCCACACATTCTCTGTTGGGGACAGAGGAGACAGGCGCCCTCTTCTTCCGCAGCCGTGCCTTTGTAATGTGTGCAGATTGTGGTTTTGCTTTGTCTTGTTGAAATATCCCTGGAAACTGACACAACCCCATACCATGTCAGACCCTGGCTTTTGGACTTGTTGCTAGTAACAGTCTGGATGGCCTTTTTCCATCTTTGGTCTGGAGCACACAGCGTCCATTTATTCCAAAAAGACCAGTAATACTGATTTCTCTGAACACGATACACATTTCCACAATGTGATGGTCCATCCCAGATGCCTCAGAGCCCAGAGAAGTCGACAGCACTTCTGGACAACGTTAATATAAGGCTTTCTTTTTTTCAGTAAAGTTTTGGGTGACATTTGTGGATGTAACTCCATTTTGTAGTGCTTGGCCAAGGTTTGCCAAAGTAATCCTGAGCCCATGTGGTTATATTAGCTATAGGGATCTGTCTCAGAAACTGGGTACTGTGGGGGTACCCCACTAAATATACTCAGTCAATAAACTATACGGTTTTGAATGGTGATGTTGGTTTTAATTTGAAATAAAATGATGAAAGAAATAATACATATAAAACTAAATCTTTGATGTGAATACTCTATTCAGAATTTGGCAAAAATTCTGCAAATTTGTGGAAAAATGGCGGTTTGATCTGGGACGCGATAAATGGTTGACTACATCGCGTTCCCTTAAAAAGGTTGTAGTCCACTGAAAAGTCTACAGTTTTCACTAATTGTATTTTAAGTTGTAACTTTATACACCTAAGGATTGGTGCGCTCACAGAATAATCATAACCGTAATAAAACATCATGCAAAATATTTGATCACCGTCGTAACTCCATTTTCCGCGTACCCAAAACCAATACGATCATGTGTTTTGATCTAAACGGAAAGCCTCAGGGTCAAGGTCACTACCTCAACAAACGTAGTAGCTTAAAATCTCATCTCATTATCTGTAGCCGCTTTATCCTGTTCTACAGGGTCGCAGGCAAGCTGGAGCCTATCCCAGCTGACTACGAGCGAAAGGCGGGGTACACCCTGGACAAGTCGCCAGCTCATCACAGGGCTGACACATAGACACAGACAACCATTCACACTCACATTCACACCTACGGTCAATTTAGAGTCACCAGTTAACCTAACCTGCATGTCTTTGGACTGTGGGGGAAACCGGAGCACCCGGAGGAAACCCACGCGGACACGGTATCTTGGATGCTCTGGTGAGCGGCCTCTTTATCTCTGTAGAACGCGCCACTTGCGACGAGATTCACAGCACCAAAGAGACCGAGTTGGAAGTTTCCGGGTTACTTATGGCTTCCTGGAGGATGTGACGTAGGTGATCCCGCCCAGCCGTGACACAGGTCAACGCGGAAGCTGGCCGATGGGACCTGTAGTTTCTTAAAGGGACTGTGTGTACCTACAAATATATTGAATATATGAAAATTTGAATTATTAATGGAACTGCAAATAACTACGAATTTTAATGGACGTTTTTTAGAAAAACTAGTGTTGACAGTGAGTAATAACCAGTCCCCATAAAATGTAGATATTATTTTGAATTAATGCAATACACATTGATTTTGGTACATATTATTCCATATAATAGTGTTTTTATTTCAATAAGTATGAAAATAGGCATCAGGTGTTTTAATTAACTACAGCTCAGATTGCAGGAAATAGGGTGTGTAAGGTCTCATTTTGAAAAAAAATTCCCGGGGGGTGTCCCCCTGGACCTCCCTTATTACTTCAGGTGCCTTTGGCGCCCTCAGGACATTTTACAGATTTTCTGCTTTTTTTTCATCAGGACCCACTCTCATCCCTGTTGTATGTAATTGATCAGGATGAGAAAATGGATCGTTTTGACAGTATGCATTATTGAAAGGGTCATTTTTAACAGCATCACTGATACTGCTTATATTTCACTGTCATTTTGTAAGCAAACAGTCCTATTTCGCCATATCAAATACCCAAAATGTATCATATTATTCATATTTAAGTGAATAATCAATTCAGTCATCATAACTTGGCATTTTTAACCCAAGCAATCAAAAAGAGGAAATTTATTCAATATTTTCACTCATCTGTGAAGGAGGGGCTTTAATTCTTCATGATGTAGTTATTTTATATGCAAATCAATTTTACAAAAGCATTTGAATTGTAATCAAAATATAATTTAACTTTAAGTTGTGAGAATGATTACGTTTTACACCTTCTCTTGAGATTCAGTTCATGGAGAGATGTCCTGACATTTTCCTTTAGAATTCGCTGGTATAATTCAGAATTCATTGTTCCATCAATGATGGCAAGCCGTCCTGGCCCAGATGCAGCAAAACAGGCCCAAACCATCATACTACCACCATCATGTTTCACAGATGGGATAAGGTTCTTCTGCTGGAATGCAGTGTTTTCCTTTCTCCAAACATAACGCTTCTCATTTAAACCAAAAAGTTCTATTTTGGGCTCATCCGTCCACAAAACATTTATCCGATAGCCTTCTGGCTTGTCCACGTGATCTTTAGCAAACTGCAGATGAGCAGCAATGTTCTTTTTGGAGAGCAGTGGCTTTCTCCTTGCAACCCTGCCATGCACACCATTTGTTGTTCAGTGTGCTCCTGATGGTGGACTCATGAACGTTAACATTAGCCAATGTGAGAGAGGCCTTCAGTTGCTTAGAAGTTTGGGGTCCTTTGTGACCTTGTCGACTATTACACGCCTTTCTCTTGGAGTGATCTTTGTTGCTCGACCACTCCTGAGGAGGGTAAATGGTCTTGAATTTCCTCCATTTGTACACAGTCTGTCTGACTGTGGATTGGTGGAGTCCAAACTCTTTAGAGATGGTTTTGTAACCTTTTCCAGCCTGATGAGCATCAACAACGCTTTTTCTGAGGTCCTCAGAAATCTCCTTTGGTCGTGCCATGATACACTTCCACAAACATGTGTTGTGAAGATCAGACTTTGATAGATCCCTGTTCTTTAAATAAAACAGGGTGCCCACTCACACCTGATTGTCATCCCATTGATTGAAAACACCTGACTCTAATTTCACCTTCAAATTAACTGCTAACCCTAGAGGTTCACATACTTTTGCCACTCATAGATATGTAATATTGGATTATTTTCCTCAATAAATAAATGACCAAGTATAATATTTTTGTCTCATTTGTTTAACTGGGTTCTCTTTATCTATGTTTAGGACTTGTCTGAAAATCTGATGATGTTTTAGGTGATATTTATGCAGAAATATCGAAAATTCTAAAGGGTTCACATACTTTCAAGCACCACTGTATTATACAATCCTATCTCTGACAAGTTAAAATTTTACCAACCAGCATTCCAGGTAGAGGTCTGCGCGGGACAGAATTTTCAGTCCCGCTCCCGCGTTGTGCAGTCCCGCTCCCAGAAAGAATTATGATTTTCAGTCCCGCTCCCGCCCGCGCCTGCCATATTTTGTCCCGCCTGCGCCTGCCATATTTTGTCCCGCCCGCGCCTGCCATATTTTGTCCCGCTCCCGCCCGCAAATCCCGCATGATGCAGACGTTCGCGTTATTTCTCACGAAAGTTCTTGTCATTGGCTTGGGGAATTAAACATGCTGAGCTCTCCACTGACCGATCCTTCACCTAGCGCACGTAGCGAGGGTGCGCATTGCCAGGCGGCATGCATAGCTGAAGCTTTACAGAGATAGTCTGCTCTTCTGCCATGATCGGAGATCTCAAACATGGAAGAGCGGAAAGGAATCGGAAACGTACGCGAGATTAGACCACATCCACAAATTTAGGCATCTTAAAATGTTTTTATTAATGCCAAATAAAATATCCAGCACAAATTATATATGAGTGATTCCACGCTTATGGGTACTGAAATGGGGACATGAACTTATTTACCTAAAACCATTTCTTTTTTTACCATCAGGTCACAAAACATGTAATCTTTAATGAATGATATGTTAAAAGATAACTTTAATTTTCTGAGATGTAATAAAAACATATTTATATGCCAAAGTCAGAACGTAACAGAAGTGTTGTGGACATATATATTCTCAATTTTAACAATGTAGAATTACTTTTTGAAACATAGGAAGGTGATGTTTTAGCAAATATAATTAATAAACATGTGTAGTAGAGGGCGGCACGGTGGTGTAGTGGTTAGCGCTGTCGCCTCACAGCAAGAAGGTCCTGGGTTCGAGCCCCGGGGCCGGCGAGGGCCTTTCTGTGTGGAGTTTGCATGTTCTCCCCGTGTCCGCGTGGGTTTCCTCCGGGTGCTCCGGTTTCCCCCACAGTCCAAAGACATGCAGGTTAGGTTAACTGGTGACTCTAAATTGACCGTAGGTGTGAATGTGAGTGTGAATGGTTGTCTGTGTCTATGTGTCAGCCCTGTGATGACCTGGCGACTTGTCCAGGGTGTACCCCGCCTTTCGCCCGTAGTCAGCTGGGATAGGCTCCAGCTTGCCTGCAACCCTGTAGAAGGATAAAGCGGCTAGAGATAATGAGATGAGATGAATGTGTAGTAGAATAAACATACACATTCTTTCAATAAGATTAACATGGTATATAGCTAGATTGTAATTAATTTGTAACAGACGCGAGATGGACAATCGTAACAGAAGTAATGTAACAGACATCATTTTGGAACTCATAGGCTTGACTTTGGCATATAAATATGTTTTTTATTACATCTCAGAAAATTAAAGTTATCTTTTAACATATCATTCATTAAAGATTACATGTTTTGTGACCTGATGGTAAAAAAAGAAATGGTTTTAGGTGAATAAGTTCATGTCCCCATTTCAGTACCCATAAGCGTGGAATCACTCATATGATAGACATAAATTAATAATTTATAAATTTTATTTTAAACACGTTTTTAGTTAGCGGGACTGCAGCTTATCACCTCTCCCGCCCGCTCCTGCATTGTGCACTCCCCCTCCCACCCGCGCCCGCAATGAGCTTTCAAAATTTGTCCCGCGCCGCACTGCTTTGCGTCGGGTCCCGCGGGACTCCCGCAGGAGTGCAGGGCTCTAATTCCAGTGTCCGGTTTCACTAAAGTAGTTTAGACTGGTCTATGGGTTAAGATTGGTCTTAAGTTTCTTTATAGACCAGTCTAATGCAAGTAAGACAGTTTCACAAAAGTTAAGACTAATTTTTTAAGTCTAATTTAGGCTTAAAAAGTAAGACACCCTCCCCCCAGTCTAATATGGGTCTAAGGGCTATAAAATTTAATTTAAAAAAAAACAGTCAAGCCATAAGTGCCATCAATGTCAATAACTACAAGAAAGCTTGAAATGTTAAGGCAGTGAAGTACATTGCAAGTACGTAATACACAAATTTAGGCTATTATAATCTAACTATAAAGTATTCAATAAAGAACAAACAGTGTAATGCCAGCTTATTCATTTTATTACTTATATATAAATAATATAAATATCAATTCATTTATGCATATAATTACATCACCACTCATCACTTATCTCTCTCTCATATACACACACACACACACATTACTACATCACTCCTCCATCTGCGCAAGTCTCTTCAATTTAAGTTGCAGTCTTTCCTTTTGGTAGGCTTTTCGTGTAGTGTCACATCCGCGCAGGTACTGGGTGATGACAACTCCGAGGGTGAAGGAGCCTCAGCTTCAACGCTGCTAGCAACGTTGCTAAGGGAGTTGCTGCTGGGTCTGGCGAAGCCGGTTACTCCGCTCTCCTTTGCTCCTTTCACTCCCCAGAATAAGGGCGACTCGTCGCCATAAATGTTGATGACCATTTCGGTGGTTACTTTTAGTTTCTTCAAACCCCCTCCTCCAGTGGGGGTGTTTTTACGCACGGCAGCAACATCTCTTCTCGCAGATGGATTAACGCTATTCACAGACGACGTTATTTTTTCCCACACTTCATGTTTTTTCTTATTGCTACATTCTTCGCTGAATTTGCCTAATAAAACGTCTTTGTAGGAATTAAATTCCTCTAATATAGCCAGATTTTCCAAGTGGCTAAACGGCACTGAACGACCACTGTCCGCCATTTTTTTTGTTTTGAAAAGAGTCTTAAAATACCCACAATCCTTTGCAGCATAGTACAACTTAAGATAGTCAGAGTCTTAACTGCTTTGTGCAACAGTATTTGTTAGACGTCTATGCTAAGCCCGACTATACCCGCTGTCTAAGTTAAAGTCATAGTCTAACTTAGTGAAACCGGCTGCAGGAGTAAATAGTAGTTTGTACTGGTAAGGGTTAAAGTAATAATGAATGGTTGTTTGTGACGATTTACAGTGATTCTCTGATATTTATATAACGCCTGCTGGGTATTGTAATGAACACTGATGAGGGTAAATGTGACAGTAATATATGGGTTTTCTTCCACTTCTCAACAAACGTGTCAGTAGGGAGACTTTCTATTTTAAATTGCCCCTCGGTCTGAGTGTGTGTGTGTGTGTGTGTGTGCGACGCCCAGCAGGGTGTATTTGTAACTTGCACGCACAGGCTCTGGATGCACCATGACCCTGACCAGGATAAAGCGATTACTGAAGATAATTAAATGAAAAAGAAATGAATGAAAATATGAACTGTTTCAAAATGATTGTAACTGCTACAGTTTTTCATGTCATGCTAATGTTTTTTGAGGATTCACGCATGTTGTGTTGCTTTAGGTCCCCACAGGTGCTGTTGTACTGACAAAAATGTAAGATTAAGGTTGAAAAAAAGTTAAAATGTCGATGGTGAATATTTACAGGGTTTTTGTGCTTTATAAACAGTGAATCCAGTAGCAGCTCCAGTGATGAGTCTCCAGCTCGATCTGTTCAGTCAACTGCTGTACCAGCTCCTTCCTCTCAGCCTCTGCCTCCACTTGATAAAGATGAGCCCCGCAAGAGTTTTGGTATCAAAGTGCAGAACCTGCCTGTGCGTTCAACAGGTAAACGTCTGGGATTATTCTATAATCATGATACTGATGGTGATCGTGGTGGTGACAATATTTTGTTCAATTTCAGATACTAGTCTGAAAGATGGTCTTTTCCATGAGTTTAAAAAGCACGGAAAAGTGACATCAGTTCAGATTCATGGTGCCTCTGAAGAAAGATATGGACTTGTCTTTTTTCGTCAGCAAGAGGACCAAGAAAAAGCTCTTAGTGCATCAAAGGGAAAACTCTTTTTTGGGATGCAAATTGATGTTACTGCCTGGACTGGCCCTGGTGAGTTAGTTTTTTAAAGGTAGCCATGAGTACCTTTTTAATAGAGAATGTTAAAAAGGATACAGGCAAATTATTTTCTCTTAGGTTCATCTGTTAAATCGGAGATATTTTACTCACTGTCAATGTAATATTTATATTATATGGACACGAGTGTTTTACTAGGAAATACGCCACTCATTTTTCATGCGAGCTACATCGGGGACATGGAGATCCAAAACCATGACGTAAATCTTTATATGTCACTCGTGAGGAAATTGATGAATTGTTTTGATAAATTTGGGGACTTTTTGTTGGTGAATGTGTTGAGAAAATAAAAAGAAAATCACACATTGGCTTGAAGATATGAAGTTTATCTTCTCCTGTTGAAAAACCCACATTTTTCATACAAAATACATAGCGGATCTGAGTGACTTATTTAAATAATATTGGCTGGTGTTGAGTGGTCTATCAGATACAACCCCGATTCCAAAAAAGTTGGGACAAGGTACAAATTGTAAATAAAAATGGAATGCAATGATGTGGAAGTTTCAGAATTCCATATTTTATTCAGAATAGAACATAGATGACATATCAAATGTTTAAACTGAGAAAACGCATCATTTAAAGAGAAAAATTAGGTGATTTTAAATTTCATGACAACAACACATCTCAAAAAAGTTGGGACAAGGCCATGTTTACCACTGTGAGACATCCCCTTTTCTCTTTACAACAGTCTGTAAACGTCTGGGGACTGAGGAGACAAGTTGCTCAAGTTTAGGGATAGGAATGTTAACCCATTCTTGTCTAATGTAGGATTCTAGTTGCTCAACTGTCTTGGGTCTTTTTTGTCGTATCTTTCGTTTTATGATGCGCCAAATGTTTTCTATGGGTGAAAGATCTGGACTGCAGGCTGGCCAGTTCAGTACCCGGACCCTTCTTCTACGCAGCCATGATGCTGTAATTGATGCAGTATGTGGTTTGGCATTGTCATGTTGGAAAATGCAAGGTCTTCCCTGAAAGAGACGTTGTCTGGATGGGAGCATATGTTGCTCTAGACCCTGGATATACCTTTCAGCATTGATGGTGTCTTTCCAGATGTGTAAGCTGCCCATGCCACATGCACTAATGCAACCCCATACCATCAGAGATGCAGGCTTCTGAACTGAGCGCTGATAACAACTTGGGTCGTCCTTCTCCTCTTTAGTCCGAATGACATGTCGTCCCTGATTTCCATAAAGAACTTCAAATTTTGATTCGTCTGACCACAGAACAGTTTTCCACTTTGCCGCAGTCCATTTTAAATGAGCCTTGGCCCAGAGAAGACGTCTGCGCTTCTGGATCATGTTTAGATACGGCTTCTTCTTTGAACTATAGAGTTTTAGCTGGCAACGGCGGATGGCACAGTGAATTGTGTTCACAGATAATGTTCTCTGGAAATATTCCTGAGCTCATTTTGTGATTTCCAATACAGAAGCATGCCTGTATGTGATGCAGTGCCGTCTAAGGGCCCGAAGATTACGGGCACCCAGTATGGTTTTCCGGCCTTGACCCTTACGCACAGAGATTCTTCCAGATTCTCTGAATCTTTTGATATTATGCACTGTAGATGATGATATGTTCAAACTCTTTGCAATTTTACACTGTCGAACTCCTTTCTGATATTGCTCCACTATTTGTCGGCGCAGAATTAGGGGGATTGGTGATCCTCTTCCCATCTTTACTTCTGAGAGCCGCTGCCACTCCAAGATGCTCTTTTTATACCCAGTCATGTTAATGGCCTATTGCCAATGGAGCACTTGCATGTGACGTCACAGCCGATCCAGATTGTGACAGACGCCATCTTTTCGGTCAAACGCCATATTTCCGCCTTCTACTTCTACTTCTGGTTCTACTTCTGCTTCTACTTCTACCTTTTCTTCTGGAAAAACCTACTATATACAATTCTACTACAACGGCTGCGGCTACAAGCTCTCCCTGCCTGTGCACATTTTTTATGTTTTTTGTGTGTATTTTTGCGTGTTGTTCGTCTGTACCGGACTTCAGTATCCACTACAACCGTATGGACTTACTGGACATTGGTTTCCAGCAGAAAATGACGGTTTGTAGCGATTTCCATCGCATGCACAACATTCTGGACGAGAAAAAAAAAACATTCCGGACGAGATAGCGAGACCAGCGGGGTCTCCGTGGATTGTTATTGGAAGCAAAGCTAAGGAGGCGGCGCCGGGAGCAAAAGCGAGGCTGCAGAGCCGGCCTGTTGACTAAGCTCAGAAAACAGCCACTCAAACCTCCCCTGCTAAGCCTCTACCTCTCCAACGCCAGGTAAACAAGACAGACGATTTGAAATTACAGCTGGAATTACCTTATTCTATTCTATAATCGGCTGGTCAGTGCTATACTCAATACTTAAGTGAGTTACCCATCCAGTGAGGATCATTTTCTTGTTTACAAGATGCCACATCTGAGTCGCTGACAAATCCTTAATTTCTGTAAAGATAACTGTCCAGAGATTTATAAGCACGCAGTGCTTCACCACTGAACAGCGAGGGAAAGTTGATGAGGTAATTATACACATCCGGGTATTCCGCTGGCAGTTACATATCCACTGACACGGTCGTGAAAACTCCGTCCGGAAAGCCATAAGGGTCAATAATCTGTAGATCGTTTATTTTAGACATATATCTAGTTATCTGTTCATTAGAAAAATGAGCCGTGTAGTCCGTCGGTTGAAATTGATCCATTCTGTACACGAGTGCAGCAGTATTCAGCTGTGCTGTTGACCGACAAGATGGCGCCTGTGTACTTTCTGGTCACGTGACTGCAAGATCTCTGTTGACCTAATGAGTTGCAATTTGGTCCTCCAGCTGTTCCTTTTTTGTACCTTTAACTTTTCCAGCCTCTTATTGCCCCTGTCCCAACTTTTTTGAGATGTGTTGCTGTCATGAAATTTCAAATGAGCCAATATTTGGCATGAAATTTCAAAATGTCTCACTTTCGACATTTGATATGTTGTCTATGTTCTATTGTGAATACAATATCAGTTTTTGAGATTTGTAAATTATTGCATTCCGTTTTTATTTACAATTTGTACTTTGTCCCAACTTTTTTGGAATCGGGGTTGTATATTCCATTCATCTAGCATGATATTGAACGAGTTGAAGATGAGTTCAGTATCATGCTAGCTGAATGGAATATATCTGATATACCATGAAAAAAAAAAGTCAGCCATTATTATTATTATTATTATTATGCATACATACTCTTCATATCAGCATTCTCAAAGGCCAACGCTAGCTTACCTGCGAGTTAGCACTGTTAGCGCAGCAGTGCAGTCACCTTCCAGCTGTTGTAGCGTTCATCAGTAGTGTTAGCGAATACAAATAAAGCAGTGCGACCGAGCGCAAGTAGCACAGGCTAATATGACTGAGAAACTAAGATTTCTGTCTCCAGAGTCTTCTTCCATGCACACTCGCTACAGTATTTTTCACTCATACTTCAGTATTCATGTCTCTATGTAATTTACTTAGTTACTTTTTTAAATCAGCATCGACAACTACACACAATTGAGCAACCTGGCAGCCAAAGTTCTCTCAAAATCTTCCATTTTTAACGAAGCAAACCTGGCGGCCATGTTTGTTTAGAAATTGTCACAGTAGCCTGCTAGCATGGAAGTTTTACATCTCTGACGTGTCTTTTTTCCAGTTTTACGATGTCCGTTGGTATGTTTTTCTCTTGTAAATATGTGTGAAGAATATCTAATGAAGTAAACAGTTTGAAAAACTGTTTCATACTCAGTGCTATGTAAATGTAATTTTGTAAATTAATTGGTAATAAGCCCTGCGATGACCTGGCGACTTGTCCAGGGTGTGCCCCGCCTCTTGCCCATAGTCAGCTGGGATAGGCTCCAGCTTGCCCGCAACCCTGCACAGGATAAGCGGTTACAGATAATGGATGGATAATTGGTAATATATCAGTGTGTTCAACTGACGTTTTACACACATTTACATATTGTTCTTTAAATCATTTCACAGAATGAATAAAAATTTATCGTATGTAACAGATTGCAGCATTTGCACTAATTATATGTCCATGTTTTTGGCATGCAGAGACCGAAAGTGAGAATGAGTTCCGGCCACTCGATGAACGGATAGATGAATTTCATCCCAAAGCTACACGAACACTGTTCATTGGAAATTTAGAGAAGACCACAAGTTACCATGACCTGCTTAACATTTTTCAGCGCTTTGGGGACATTGTTGTAAGTTGGGTTTGAGTAATAAGGAAAACTACTTTTGCCAAATGTGCTCAATGTTGTATTTTGTTCTCACATTAATTTAACAGTCAGTCAGTCTGTTTCTTGAATTAATTGAAATTGAAATGCTAATGATTGTCTGATGTTTGCCTCATCCATCCTCGACAGGATATTGATATAAAGAAGGTAAATGGTGCCCCACAGTATGCCTTTCTGCAATACTGTGACATCGCTAGTGTCTGCAAAGCAATAAAGAAAATGGATGGCGAGTACCTTGGGAGTAATAGATTAAAGGTGAGGATTAAAATGTGTACCTTTATTTTTAACTTTTTAAAAAATGAAACTTGGAAATATCTGAGTTCTGTTGTGCTGGTTGAGTTTAATTGACCAGCACAGTAAGTGTGTTACTGTTTGGGTTGGGTATAAACATATTTTTCTGGCCATTTTAATTATCTCTATGCGAAATTTATCTTGGTGTTTGTAGAATGTGGAGGTGATTTGATAGCATATAAAAGCAGAGATGCCTACTAGTACGGATTGGCCGTGTTTTGTACGGAAAAGTTACATAAATATGATGTTACGGCAAGCAGTGTTATTCTGTACGGAATTATTATAAAGTCTTAAAAAATTCCAGTGAGTTGTTTTTAAATGTCCAAGCGACTTTTTCAATCCATGCGCGATTCACGGCTAGGCTATTTATTTTTACGACAACCACACATGCTGTGTGTGACATGCACAGATTCCGCACATGCTGTGTGTGACATCCGCAGATTCCGCACATTTGTTCGCGCTATTTTCGATACGGTAGAATGGCCGTGCATTACACCCAGTCAAAAGGGCAATGGATACGCGCACTGCAAACTGTGTAGAACTGACATTAACATCACTCATGGTGGTCGCGATGACTGCACGCAGCATGTCAACTACAAAAAAAAACAAACGTGGAGTATGCTGAAATGGCGAGTCAGGCGGAAAGTAAATCTGGGGGTATCCAGCAGTTTTTTATGAAATCTGTGGATGAAAAGACACGGAACGTGACACGTGCTGAAGCGGTGATGGTTGACCTATGCTTGGCGTTGAACTTGCCAATTAGTGCCATGAAATGTGAGTTAAACTTATTCAGTTTCTTTTTACATGTCTGATTTTTATTCACTGAAATATCAAACACTGGCTGTACTACTTTAATTCAAAGTCTTTTCAGTGTTGCAAGTGCAAATGTACATGTAGTATGATCAAAAACAGAATTTTATGATTAGTGTTGTTGGGATTGTGGCAAAAAATTGATCATTCCACTGTTTTAAATACAATTATAAATGTCATTTTATTCAGTGTCTCTTCTGAAGCATTATGCTGAAGTATTTATATATTGGGACATTAAGATAACAATGTCGGACTCTCTTTGGCATGAAATAAGAAATTTTTTTAAAAATTTTATTAGAATCCGTTAACAGGTAGAACATTTTGCCAGGCAATATAATATAATACTTTTGAGGAGTTGCATTCAATACCAATGATTGGTAGTCAACCGTAATGTCTGCAAACAGGGAACACTATTGTATTTATGAAAATGTGATATATTGTATGCGCTAGAAATTTGTTGAGTGGAAATTCAGTTGAGATGGCTGCTCGTGTTTTGTTTATTCAATTCACACAAAACAGTTCTTTTTAATAATTTAATTGTTAAACATATTGGTATATACACCTCTTTATAATGGAAATGCGCATAAATTAATGTTACTGAAAGTCATTCCAAAATACTGAAAAAATGTTTTCAAGAATACTGAAATTCAAAATTTGGGGTAGGCATCTCTGTAAAAGCAGCACTCCTAACCCAACATTTATTTATTTATTTATTTATTTATTTATTAACTGTGCTGCCAGGCTACCACTTAGCCCTGAGAAAAATTACATCATGAACTTATGCCTTATCTTTGTGCTTGCATTGTAATGTCTCAAGCTGAATGACAATAATTGTTTTCTTTCTTTGTTTGTTTTACAGTTAGGATTTGGAAAAAGTATGCCTACCACATGTGTATGGTTGGATGGCCTGGCTTCCAACATTACAGAACAGTATCTTACAAGACATTTTTGCCGTTATGGACATGTTGTTAAGGTACTCATTCTTCCTGAGAATAATTTCACTTCCTGTATTCCCCGCCAAGTGATTCCCATTTGTCATTATTGCTTTTCTGGTTTCACTAGGTTGTATTTGACAGACTGAAGGGGATGGCCCTGGTCCTTTATAACAACATTGAATGTGCACAGGCTGCAGTAAAGGAAACCAAGGGTTGGAAGATTGGGGGTAACAAAATTAAGGTACACAAACAAATTTGGCTATTACAACCCCAATTCCAAAAACGTTGGGACACTGTGTAAAACAAATAAAAACAGAATGGGAAAATTTGCAAATCATGAAAGCCCTATATTTCATTGAAAATAGTGCAAAGACAACATATCAAATGTTGAAACTGAGAAATTTTGTTTTTTGAAAAAAATATGCTCATTTTGAATTTGATGTCAGCAACACATTTCAGAAAAGTTGGGACAGAGTAGGGTTGCAAAATTCCTGGAAATTTTCAGAATGGAAAATTTCCATGGAGATTTTGGGAATTAACGGGAATTTATGAGAATTTTGGGGAACTTTCGGGAATTTTCAAAACCAGCTTTACTTCAAAATTGATAGAAAAAAATAAGGTCCTTTTATTCAGATTAGGATATTTCTCTGGGTCTCTGTTCTGTTCAGAAGAACATACAAGCAAAAACAAGCATGCAACTAATTAAACAACTGAGAAAATTAATAACCACCAGATGTTTTACAAGAACAATACGGGTTTTCCCTGGTACATGTATAATGAATTAAACAAATAACCTTAGACTTTGTGAGAACTTATCTTCAAAAGCAACCTTAACTCTACTTATGATTTTGAAGACTGTTTCCTATAACTTTTTTGTTTACTAATTATACTCCAACAACCTCACTACATCTTCCTCTCATTGTGCCAACATTCAAGGATGCGACCCGAAACATTTGACGTGGTAACGGGCTGACGATCTGGCGGTGCCCACATCTAACACCAACCCTACCGTTAACGACACTCCTATCGCTAGGAGTCCCGTCTTTTTTATCACTAATACGAACTACCATGAATTTATAACGAAGCAGAGTTTTACAGTTGGATGCTCTTCCTAACACCAACCTAGAACTCACAGCGCCTAGGGACTGGATTCCAAATCTTGTCAAACACCAGGATCATGCAACGAGTTGACATAAAACGCCGGCAAACTGGTTTTAAGGCACCAGTGACCCGCCTTTCGCCCCTTCTCCTGTTAGTTCGAAACAGTTCAGCCACGTGAAGGCCAGGAGCTGGACTTGGTTGTCAGAGGCTATATTTTGGGCTGTGCCATTGGAGCATTTTATAAGCTGAGAGGGTAAAACCTCACAACCACCCCGGCGTTAACAAGCTTTAGAACCAAAGCAGAATACGTGTTAACAACTCTTTCAGTGTTGATTTTGAAGTCCAAGTCGGTGTTCATCAGGGGTCTGTGCTGAGCCCTCTGTTATTCACCATCGTCCTGGAAGCTCTGTCGAGGGACTTTCACACAGGTTGTCCTTGGGAGCTGCTATATGCAGATGACCTGGTCATAATATCGGAATCTAGGGGGTGTCTTAGAGAAATTGCGGGTCTGGAAGTCAGGATTGGAGTCAAAGGGCTTGAAAGTGAACATGAGTAAAACCAAGGTGATGTTCTGTGGTCCCAAGCTCAACACCTTGAAAGACTTGGGCAAGTATCCTTGTGGTGTCTGTCGTAGTGGAGTTGGTAGTAATTCCATCTTTTGTAATGGATGTTCCCACTGGATTCACAAGAGATGCAGCAATATCCGTGGTAGACTGGCTGCCGACCCTGCCTACAGGTGTAGCAGATGCCTGGGTACAGCAAGACCTATTGATGTCAGAGCGTGTGATCATGTTGTCGACAGCCACAAGCTGGAAGTGGTTGACTCTTTCTGTTATCTGGGTGATAGCTTGACACCTGGTGGGGGCTGCGAAGCTGCAACAATCACAAAGACGAGGTGTGCTTGGGGGAAGTTCAGGGAGTTACTGCCAATCCTGGCAAGCAAGAGCATCTCACTTGCCACTCGTAGCAAGATATATAATACCTGCGTGAGGAGTGCCATGATCTATGCCAGTGAGTGCTGGCCCCTGAAGTCCAGTGACCTGAAAAGGCTGGAGCGCAATGAACGTTGTATGCTGAGGTGGCTGTGCCACATTAAGCCCGAGGACAGAGTGAGTACCTCTGCCCTACGGGAGACACGTAAGCTTCAAGACCTGGAAAAAGCTGTACGGCTAAGGTGCTTAATGTGGTACGGCCACGTACAGAGAAGCAATGGGTGGACGGGACAGATTTTGGATTTCCAGGTTAGAGGAAATAAGAAGAGGGGTAGACCCCATAAGACCTGGGGTGAGCGTATGACAAAGGATCTCAAAGTGTCAGGTCTCAGAACTGTTGATGCTAAGGCGCGACAAGTACGGAAGAGGGCGTTACGTCGCCATGCAACGTCAGACCCGCTAGGAAGTGGAAAATGTGATGTTAAACCGGATAGTGAGTGAGTGACTCCAACAACTTGAATTCCTTTTTCATTTTGCAACTGGTTTGTAAACCATATCCTGTCAAGTAATTTGCTTGCAAATTATCGGATTAGAAGTAATGATTAGGGTATGCAATGCTATTAAAACAATGACATTAAACAGCCTTGCTCCAGATTCAAAGGAAAGTGGCACTAATGTATTTTACAAGCAGCAAAACTTATTTCAAGACTACTAGTAATTAGAAATTTTACATTTTTAAAAAAATATTCCTTATTTTATGATGTGATACCTTTGTGATTAAATCTGTAGACAAGTCTTCAAGTTTTGTAAAATTTTGTCATAAAAATGGTCAAAATTGAGTTTTTGCAAGATTTTTAGAAATCACTACTTGCTATGCAATGAGTTAAATTTCCAGTTAATTCTTACCAAAGGGTACACTCTAGAAAAATAATCTATTCAATTCAAAATTACTAGATATCTTGTCCGAGGGACACTTAATAGAAATCTATTCAAATGCAGATTCGAGAGGTCCCCAACACACACAAAAAAAATGTATTCAAAATATGTGTAGTAGACCAAGGGATACAAGACCTTCTACACTTCTGTGGACGGGAACTTGGGAATGCGCATTTGATCTTTGACAATTTTGATTGGATTTCTATTAAGTGTCCCTCGCACTAGATAATTGAGATTGAGAATAATAATTTTTCACTGAAAAATCTGAATATAATACTAATATTGAAAAACTAAAAGCCTTTTATTAATTGGCCTTTAGCAATATGTCCTATTCTTAATTAGCACAAAACAGTACATACAGTCATGGCCGAAAGTGTTGGCACCCCAGATTTTTTTTTCCAGAAAATGAAGTATTTCTCCCAGAAAATGATTGCAATTATTCATGTTTTTTAAACACTTGTTTATTTCCTTTGTGTGTATTGAAATAATACAAAAAAACTGAGAAAAGATAATAATTTGCATAATTTCACACAAAACTCCAAAAATGGGTGGGACAAAATTATTGCCACCTTTTCAAAATTGTGGGTAAATTATTTAGTTCAAGCCTGTGATGCTCGTTTAAACTCACCTGTGGCAAGTAACAGGTGTGGGCAATATAAGAATCACACCTGAAACCAGATAAAAAGGAGAGAAGTTGACTCAATCTTTGCATTGCGTGTGCCACACTAAACATGGAGGACAGAAAGAGAAGAGAGCTGTCTGAGGACTTGAGAACCAGAATTGTGGAGAAATATCAACAGTCTCAAGGTTACAAGGCCATCTCAAGAGATCTTTGTGTTCCTTTGTCCACGGTGCGCAACATCAAGAAGTTCCAAACCCATGGCACTGTAGCTAATCTCCCTGGACGAGGACGAAAGAGAAAAATTGATGCAAGGTTGCAACGCAGGATTGTCCGAATGGTGGATAAGCAGCCCCAATCAAGTTCCAAATGTATTCAAGTTCTCCCGCAGACTCAGGGTGCATCAGTGTCAGTGCGAACTATCCGTCGACATTTGAATGAAATGAAATGCTATGGCAGAAGACCAAGGAGGACCCCACTGCTGGCACAGAGACATAAAAAAGCTAGACTGCAGTTTGCCAAAATGTACGTGAATAAGCCAAAATCCTTCTGGAAAAACGTCTTGTGGACAGATGAGACCAAGATAGAGCTTTTTGGCAAAACACATCATTCTACTGTTTACTGAAAACGGAATGAGGCCTACAAAGAAAAGAACACAATACCTACAGTCAAATATGGTGGAGGGTCAAAGATGTTTTGGGGTTGTTTTGCTGGCTCTGGCACTGGATGCCTTGACTGTGTGCAAAGTATCATGAAATCTGAAGATTATCAAGGGATTTTGGGTCGCAAAGTAGGGCCCAGTGTCAGAAAGCTGGGTTTGCGTCCTAGGTCATGGGTCTTCCAGCAGGACAATGACCCCAAACATGCCTCAAAAAGCACCCAGAAATGGATGGAAAGAAAGCACTGGAGGGTTCTAAAGTGGCCAGCAATGAGTCCTGATCTGAATCCCATTGAACACCTGTGGAGAGATCTTAAAATTGCTGTTGGGATAAGGCACCCTTCAAATATGAGAGAACTGGAGCAATTTGCAAAAGAAGAGTGGTCCAAAATTCCAGTTGAGAGGTGTAAGAAGCTTGTTGATGGTTATAGGAAGCGATTGATTTCAGTTATTTTTTCCAAAGGGCGTACAACCAAATATTAAGTTGAGGGTGCCAGCAATTTTGTCCGACCCATTTTTTGAGTTTTGCATGAAATTATATCAATTTTGGGTTTTTTTTCCTTTTTCTTTGTGTTTTAATCCAATGCACACAAATGAAATAAACATGTATATAACAAAACGTGTAAATGCAATAATTTTCTGGGAGATATGCTTCATTTTCTGGAAAAAAAAATCTGGGGTGCCAACACTTTCGGCCATGACTGTAATTGAAAGAAAGGCTTAACATGGGTTTTAATTTGTTTTTCTGGGTGATGAAATGTTTTAAAATGTTTACAACTTAATAAATGCCAAAATTGAAAATTCCCAATATTCCCGGGCCCTTCAAAATTCCCGGAAACTTTCTGGGAAAGTTTCCAAAATTCCCAAAACTTTCCACCCCTTTGCAACCCTAGGACAGGGGCAACAAAAGACTGAAAAATTTGTGTAATGCTTAAAAAACAAAACAAAAAAAAACTAATTTGGTGAATTGGCAACAGGTCAGTAACATGATTTAGGTATTAAAAAAAAAAAAGTATCCCAGAGAGGCGAAGTCTCTCAGAAGTAAAGATGGGGAGGGGTTCACCGCTCTGTGAAAGACTGCGTGGGCAAACAGTGCAACAATTTAAGAATAACGTTCCTCAATGTAAAATTGCAAAGAATTTGGGAATCACGTCATCTATGGTACATAACATCATTAAAAGATTCAGAGAATCTGGAGAAATCTCTGTATGCAAGAGACAAGGCTGAAAACGGACATTGGATGCCTGTGATCTTCAGGCCCTCAGGCGACACTGCATTAAAAGCAGACACGTGTCTGTAATGGAAATCACTGTATGGGCTCAGGAACACTTCAGAAACCCATCGTCTGTGAAAACGGTTCATTACTGCATCCACAAATGCAAATTAAAACCATATATAAACAATATCCAGAAACACCGCCACCTTCTCTGGGCCCGAGCTCTTTTACGATGGTCTGAGGCGAAGTGGAAAATTGTCCAGAAGTCTGACGAATCAAAAGTAGAAATTCATTTTAGAAATCATGGACACCACGTCTTCCAGGCTAAAGAGGAGAGGGACCATCTGGCTTATTATCGGTGCACAATTCAAAAGTCAGCATCTGTGGTGGTATGAGGGTGCCTTAGTGCACATGACATGGGTAGCTTGTACATCTGGGAAGGCATCATTAATGCTGAATGATATGATATATACGTTTCAGAGCAATATGCTGCCATCCAGACAAAATCTTCTTCAGGGAAGGCCTTGCTTCTTTCAGCAAGACAATGCCAAACCACTTTCTGCACATATTAAAACTTACTACTCCGTAGTAAGAGAGTCTGGGTGCTAAACTGGCCTGCCTGCAGTCCAGACCTGTCTCCCATTTAAAACCTTTGGCGCATTATGAAGTGTAAAATATGACAAAGGAGACCCCGAACTGTTGAGTGACTGAAATTGTATATCAGGCAAAAATGGTGCAACATTTCTCTTTCAAAACTACAGCAATTGGTCTCCTCAGTTCCCGAATGTTTACAGTGTTGTTAAAAGTGGAGGTGATGCAACACAGTGGCAAACATGCCCCTATGCCAACTTTTTTGAAACCTGTTGTTCACATCAAATTCAAAATGAGCATATGTTTTTCAAAACACAATAAAATTTCTCAGTTTCAACATTTGATATGTTGTCTTTGGACTATTTCAATGAAATATAGGGTTTCCATGATTTGCAAATTATCACATTCTGTTTTTATTTACAGTTTACACAGCGTGCCAACTTTTTTGGAATTGGAACAGTTTACTGTTATTTAATTTGATAGTGTGTGTTTCATTTGTGTTTTTTTTCATCAGCTGTCAATATTTTTTGTTTTTTAGGTTGACTTTGCCAATCATGAGAGTCAGATGGCTTTTTACCGTTCGATGCAGGCATCAGGACAGGACATCAGAGATTTTTATGATATCCTTTCTGACCGTCGGTTAGTGAAATTGTGTGTTTTTTTTTATAAAATCTTTTTTTTTTTTTTTACTTTTATGTTAGGTCATTATCATTAGAAAAAACATTTAAGAGCACGCTTTTTCTCCTTTTGCAGAGATGAACGGAGACCACTCTATCATGAATTCTCCACTGAACGGGCATGCTATGAAAATATAAGAAGTCCTGGAACATACGCAGAAGAGCTGCGCCGCAAATATTCTGCCAGAAGTCGCGAATTTTACACAGAATGGGATCCCTACACAACGGACTATTATGACCCGAGATATTATGATGAACCTTGTGAATTCAGGGACTACCGAGACCCTTATGAGCAAGATATAAGAAAATACAGCTACATGCAGCGAGAACGCAATAGAGACAGAGAACGCTTTGAAACGGACAGAGAACGTGATCATAGCCGACGGACAGCTGAACACAACCAAAGTCCATCTCATCCACGTCGTCCTTCTAGCCCCAGTGTGTCCCCTGTTTTAACTGAACGCCTAGTTAGTGACCCCGAACATCATATTTACAGTCGCTCATCTGAAAGAAGTGGCAGTTGCAGCTCAATTTCTCCACCACACTTTGAAAAGCCAGACAGAATTCGTTTGGACCGGTACAGTAAAAGTGACAAACTTGAGAAGGAAAGGCCACTCTTTGAAGCAGATCGTGCAAATGGAGGAGAAAAAGAAAGGCGAGCTGGACGTAAGGATAAAGGAGAAAAAGACAGAACTGAGAAGCACAAATTAAGGAAGTTAAAACTTTCATCTCCTAGTGTTCCGTCATCTGAAACAGACCTTGAACCTGATAGGGATGCCAGCCCTGACACAGCCCAGCATAATTCTGGCAAAACGCTGGCCAAAGAAAAAGAATCTGGAAAAGGAAGGCTAGATCTTCCACCTTGTGTTGTTCATTTAACACGAGTCAAAGAAAAGGAAGGAAAGTTTATTGACCATGCCATTGTTGAGACACAAAGACTCAGGGCTGCTAGTGATCATGTCAGTTCTCCAGCTCCACCCTTGGCTGATCACAAGACTATGTTACATCGTATAGAAATTCAAAGTAGAGAGGTTCTTAAACATGGAAAAATGCCAAAAGATAAATGTTTGGCTAGCCAAATAGAGATTGTAGACAAAGAAAGCAAAATCAAAGGCAGAAAATACCTTAAAGCTGAACCTGTATTTGAAAAAAGCAATTCTGATGCTGATCGTTTAGCAGCTCGAAAGAGGCGTTTTGAGGAAGAAACAACAAGAGCTAATCGCCTGAGGAGAGTAACCCAGGATGCAGATGAAGGGCGATTTGGACTGAAGTGGCTGGGCAATATTCATTTCTCAAAGGGGCTGGAGGAGGACAAAAAATTTACTCAACTTGAGATACCCAAACAAGAGAGTAAAATTGATAAGAAAGAATGTCTGGTTACTTTAAGTACCCCAAGTGAAGGGCCAGACTCAGAAATGAGCAAAAATCTCGGTCCCAGTATTGACCTGCAGCCTCGGGAACTGGCAGAGGAAGCAACAGATCCCATAAACGAGCTTGATCAGAGGATGCATGGTTTTGGAGCAAAGGATCAGCAGTGCCTCAGTCTTAAAGTGTCTGATGACAAAAGCTTAGAAATGGAACAGGAATTAATTGACCGTAAAAGGCTGTCTGCATTGCAACAAATAGATGCTCTAAATAGTGAAGAAAGGTTACTGTTTGACCTGGACCACTCACAAAGCTGTAGGAAACAAATGGAGCAAAGCCATTGTCTCCAGCAGCAGCTGCTACAAGACTGCGATAAAACTGAAAATACATTTAGCATTGATGTCCAAGACTTTGATAATCAATGTCTTGTACGTGTGGTAGGCAAACCCCCTCTGGATGTTACTGATGTTTCACCTCCTCTCAAGCGAAAGAGGTTAGAAGCATTTGATTATCATGTTATAACTAATAAAGAATGTAATTATCAAGGTCCCGGGCAACTAAATGATGATTCTGAAAGGAGTGTTACCTCTGCCTCGGTTGATGAGGATTTGCCTGCTGACTCATTACATTTGAATATAGATAAAGCAAAAGACAAATCTAAATCAGAAAACAACTCACACTGGGATGGATTAAAATGCAATAATCACAACACTGTCACAGACACAGGTTGGGAGAGTAAAACGAAACAGGACGTAGTGAAAGAAATGAGCTTTCCCAGTACCATTGTGAAACGTGAGAGCATTAGAAAGCGCCTTGTACATGAACTGGAGCCTGGAGAGGTTCGGTCAGACTCTGATGATGATGACGACGACGATGACTACACACCTATGTCACCAAAGCTGGACACTTCCCTCAAAAGAGAAAGTGAGGGAAAGGTTTTGGACCTCAAACTCTCAGGTTCCTTGGAAAAAAACAAGTTCTATGAATTTGCATTGGATAAGACAATAACACCAGACACAAAAGCCTTACTCGAGCGAGCTAAGTCTCTTTCTTCATCAAGGGAAGACAACTGGTCTTTCCTTGGCTACGACTCACGGTTCACAAGCTTTCGAAATTGCACAGACAAAGAGAAAGTCGAGCCCACACCCAGACCCATTCCATCCTGGTATATGAAAAAAAAGAAAATCCGGTCTGACTCCGAAGGAAAGCTTGAAGACAAAAAAGAAGACCCAAAGCGAGAAGAACAAGAGAATGGAGAACTATTTGCCTCTCGTTTTCTGCACAGCTCTATATTTGAGCAGGACTCAAAACGTCTTCGACATCTTGAATGCAAAGACAATGATCCTGAGATTGGAATCGGAGAGAAGGCTACGATCACTGTAGAAAAGGCTGAGACTGTAGGAGCAGACCTTTTGCAGGAGCCCATAGTGCTGTTCCATAACCGATTTTTGGAGCTACAGCAAAAAAAGGACAAAGACCAAGAGTCACACTCTTCTGAAAAAACCATTGAGGTGGAAACAGTTGAGAAAAATACTGCGCCAGATCAAGAACAAGTTCAGTCCCCTAAAGAACCTGATGTTGTGACTGGTTTAAAATCAGCAAGCCCTTTGTTTTCAGAATCTCTCCTCAGCCCCACAGAGACATTTGTGCACCAGAATAAGCCAGCTGGTCCTGTTACTGAGTCACCAGTTATAGATGAGAAATTAGAAGATACTCAAATAGTCTCCCATCAATTGTCCAGCCCCATGAATGACATTAAAGCAGCTGATGCAGTAAGCACAGCACCTTTGACAAAGATGGACAACACTGAAGTAGAGCCTGAAGAAGAAATTAATGAACACACAGAAATTGCAGTGAACACCTTAGCTGAAAAGCAGAATGCTGATGTAAAACCTCCAGCACTTGGTGCATGCTTAAGTAATTTGGAGGCAGAGTCTGAGCCTGCTGAGTGTCTGTCTCCTATTCCAGCTAAGCTTGAAGATGTACAAGTGCCTCTTAAGGTGGAGCTGGCTGAAGAGAAAACAGACTATCATGATTGTAATTCTCACCAGAATGTGGAGTCGTCTCTGGAGATGCAGTTAGTGGTCTCTGAACCTGAGGTTGAACCGACACAACCAGTACGGAAACAAACTAAGAATAAAAAAACAAAAGCAAACTCCTCAGCATTATTACCTGTGCTGCCATCTCAACCAGCTAGCATTGAGAAACCAGCAATACGGAAGAGTGAACGGATTGACAGAGAAAAGCTGAAAAGAACATCACCAAGAGGAGAGGTAATAAATATAATATCTGACTCCAAAAACTCTTCCAAATCACCTGTTTATGCAACAGATTTGGAGCAGATGAGTGACCCATCCGTGCCCCATGGCAGAACACGGCAACGTCGGAATGTTCGTTCTGTCTATGCCACACCACATGAGGATGAGGTGCATCAACAGCAGGGTAAAGATTTTGCTGAATCTTCACGTTCCATGCGAAAACGTGCTGATAAAGAATCTATACAGCAGGATCTATTGACTCCACCAGCCAGCACAAGGAGAGGCCGTCCACCAAAAACACGTAAAAGAGTGGATGATGTGTCTTCAGTGAAGGGGGAACAGACAAAAACACCTGAACTTGATGACCCTAGTATCAAAGAGTCTGGAAAAGGTGGTGAAATAACTAAAGTTGCAGAGGGGTGGCGTTCTCCTCGCTCTCAAAAGGTTCAGGCAATAGTTAGAGCTGGACAGTGCAGAAAACAAGCTAAAACAGACAAACCATCAGAAGTTGATACCTCTGAAAACTTGAAGTCTCAAGTTGAAACAAAAGAGGAGACTCCCTTCCTGGAAAAAGTGGCTAAAAAGCCAGAAACAGATCTGATGGACAAAACACAGATGTCTGAAAAAAGTGTGAAGGTCAAGGTGCCAAGATTGACACGCAATACCAAAACGGTACCTATTGATAAGTCAGTTAATCTTAAAAACCTTGTCATTGATCTTAGTGGGGATGCAGTTAAAGATGCACTGTATTCTGGGGATGAAAGCAATCAACACTGTCAAGATCCTTCAGAGAAAACCAAAACAGAATTATCTGTTCAAGAGGAGTCTAAAACTGCAAAATATTTCAAAGAATCAGATCACCTCATCCCAAATGAGAGGGAGGAAGTTCTTGCAGATGTGGAGCCTCCTGTTGAGCCAGAGGAAGTGTTCCTTGCCCGTCAGATGGAATTAGAGAGAGCAGTGGAAAATATTTCTAATCTAGCAGTTGAACAACCACTACCCTACAAGGAGCCATCTTGTCAACCTCCTGTTGTAACACCTGTTGCAGCAGAGTCTGATCAAACCGAGGTAGAAAAGCCTGCAAATCCTGCAAGTGAAACTGAGCTTGCTGCTGCAATTGATTCAATTACTGCTGAGAATATTTCTGCTGATGCAGATGGATTTCACACTCCTACATACACATCACTCCTTCCAACATCAGAGTCACTTGTCTTGCCCACTTCAAATGAGGTCACAGAACCAGAGACAGATATGGTAATAAAGAACATAAGGGATTTTGAGCCAAGTAGTAATTTGACTCCAGATTCAAAGTCATCTCAACCAACAGTGGTTACTGAATGTCCACCATCAGAGGTACCCAAGAAGGGTGGAAGACCTCGACTAAAAACACCAAAGAAATCCAAAGGTCGAAAGGTTTCTGCCAACAAAAAATCAGCTGTGATATCACATGCAGTATTGGAAGCCGAATTGGCAGCAGTTAAACTACCGGAGTCAATTCCTGAAGACATGCAAACTGCTAATCTTAAAACAGCCAGTTCATCCTCAGCAGCTACTGTAGTCACTGTAGCTGCTGCATGTAAAAATGACGTTGCATCAGTGGTGACCTTAAACACTCCCAAGGAGGCTGAACAACCTGTTATAGATCAGCCTGAACCTCAAGAATCAGCCTTCCATTCTGGAACTAATAGTCCTTCATATTTAAGGTCACCAGAACCATCATCAGAACCAGTAGCACCTGCTCTTACCCCACCATCAACCTGTCTAAATGCAACACCATCTCATTCATCTAAAGTACCTCATGCATCCCCAGACTGGGTGACCAGAACAGAAGAGAAAGTGACACCTCCTATACACAAAGTTGCTGTAGTTGCATCGGCACCCACTGTGGTAGTAGGTGGGCACTCTGCAAATACTGCAGTTCCCCCCGACACTAAAGCCTCTGATATTGATCCTAGCTCTAGCACCTTAAGGAAGATTCTAATGGAGCCAAAATATGTATCTGCTTTAAACAGCAGTTCTGTGCCAAGCACACTGCTGACAACATCATTAACGGACCCCAGAATGTCCCAGAGTGAGAGTTTACCTGTTATAAAATCCTCAGCACTTGAGGATAGACCCAGTCCTGTAACACCAGTTACACCTCAAATGGTGCCTCCACAACAACCTCCTCCCCAACCCAGTGAAACTCTGAATATCTTTAAGGAAAAACTGGGCAACACCGTTATCTCTTCTGCTGCTACTTCTGTCATTAGTCGAATTCCTATGCCCTTTGATTTTGATAGCACCCCTCGTATATCTTTGAGCAACCGCAACTCTGGACTGTCTCAAACCAAGCACAAGTATCGCTTCAGCACGAATGACAATAATAGCTACCATGGACTCTCAAATTCTGATGACGGACGACCTTCTGATAATACAGCCAGTAACACAGGCTCAGGTCCTGGTTTGAGGGTAAACACCTCAGAGGGTGTGATGGTACTAAGTTATTCAGGGCAAAAGACAGAGGGTCCCCAGCGTATTGTTGCTAAAATCAGCCAAATTCCACCCCCCAGTGCAGCTGACATTGAATTTCAGCAGTCTGTTTCAAAATCTCATGTTAAACAAGAGCAACTTCAACCTCAGCCATCTACACCTAAAGCATCCCAGACACCCACAGCTCAACGACACACAGGTACTATATTAAGCAGCCAAGGGTTCAATGCCCAGCCTGTCATTTCCTCCATAAAAAAGCAAGGTCCTGTTACTGACAAATCTGAATCATCTCCTCCTACTGGTTCACAGGGTGCTCCTTTGAAAACCTTCCAACACTTAAGTCCCAGTCATCAGGTCTTGAGGTACAATCAATTAATGTTACAGCAACGTATTAAAAAAGCACCTGTTGCAGAATCTGTTTCAGTGAAAGCTGATGTTAAACAATCACAATCCTTCAATCACACCCCAGTTTTAAGTCCACACCCCTCCCCTGTGCAAGGAAATCACATTTCAAGTCCAGCTACCCCTAATGATAGATCGGTCTGTCAACCAAAACATGAGTTACACTGTTCAAGGACATTGGCCTCTCCATTCTCTAAAATTTGCCCACCTAGTACCTCAGTAGGCTTGGGGGCAAGTGGACCCAACTATGTGACAAACGTACATCATCCTGAGCAGTCTGTCATTATTCACCCTCCCAGTGCCACACAATCGGTCACAATTGGTCAGTTGTCCCAAGGAAATGCCAGAATGAACACTCCTCCTCTGGCTGGAATTAACTATGGAATACGCACAGGTTCTCTCTCTTCCCCGACGTCTGGTCCGCCACAACGCTCCACTACACCCCAACCAGCAATAACGAGAGATAGGCTGTTGAAACAACATGGAAGTGCTGGCCAGGTGAGTGGAGCAAATGAAAATGATGTGCGACACTTCCATCAAGGAACACGTAGGACATCCGTGGCCCAATTACACTCCGATGTCGTGGTAATACAGCCTGAGTACAAAGGAATACATCATGGGGGGTTGCATCTGGATCACTACAACAGAGACTTGCGTGTACTTATGCCTCAACAGTTAACAGAACACCCAGGTGTTCTTGAAGCTCACAAGGCTCAAACACCAGAACCTCCTTCACTGTCATCACCCTCTCATATATCTTCAGCATCTTCAAAATCGCCCTCTGTTAAGAATCCTTCACTGACTCTGAGAGACTCACCAAAGGCATTGGAGGTGAAAATGTCTCAGTCTACTCATTCTCCTCATTCAGAGAGTAGAGTAATTGGTCATACTCCTGCCTCAGTCATTTCTGCTCAAGGAGTACAGCGGATACATCCTGGCAGTCCTGGCTCCATACCTGAATTTTACAGAGAGCATGGCTTCCATTCCAAGTTACCTGGTTCCTCAGTAATTGGGATTAATATGGCTAATTATGGCATTGCACCATCTCAGGTGAGTAATCGTAGGGTAAATAAATGGTGGGAAAAGTCTTTGTTATGTTCACAAAATTCAGGTTTATAATCATACATTTAAAATTTCAGGAAGCAAATTAATCCACTGCATTTCAAAAATAATCGTATGCATTTGTCTCCTTATCAGAGCTCCCAGGAAGGTGAACACAGATCTAAAGCTTCCCATATTGCATCTGGCGGCCCACTTAGGGAAACGGCACTTAACATGCCGCACGTTAGGCATCCGGGGTCAATGGATATGTCTCATGTACATCGAATCCAGGGCGAGAGCACTTCTCCTGCTTACACCTCTCCAACTGCCATGACACCCAAATTGGAAGTATCTCACTCTCTCCAGAAGGGATCTCAGAGTCTTTCATCAGGGCTCATTTCACTGCTTCCTTCAGCACCATCCAATATAAGACTTGATATAAAACCTGACAGTGCTGGGCACCCATCAGTTGACATGGTTCAACTGTTGAAGGTAGGTTTATTGTATTAACAGTAGTTATTTGGGGTGGCACGGTGGTGTAGTGGTTAGCACTCTCACCTCACAGCAAGAAGGCTATGGGTTCGAGCCTAGTGGCCGACGGGGGCCTTTCTGTGTGGAGTTTGCATGTTCTCATCCGGGTGCTCCGGTTTCCCCCACAGTCCAAAGACATGCAGGTTTAGGCTAACTGGTGGTTCTAAATTGAATGTGAGTGTGAATGGTTGTTTGTGCGTCAGCCCTGCGATGACCTGGCGACTTGTCCAGGGTGTACCCTGGCTCTTGCCCATAGTCAACTGGGATAGGCTCCATCTTGCCTGTAACCCTGCACAGGATAAGCGGTTACGGATAATGGATGGATGGATGGATAGTAATTTGGATTATAGAGAATTCATTGATTTGTTGACTGTGTCTTAAAAACAAATATTTATATGTATCTGTCTTTTTCTCTTTGAGCAGAAGTATCCTATTGTATGGCAAGGTCACTTGGCACTCAAGAATGATAGTGCTGCAGTCCAGTTACACTTTGTTTCTGGTAATAATGTCCTGGCTCACCGTTCACTACCTCCTTCAGAGGGAGGTCCCCCTCTTCGCATTGCCCAGAGAATGCGTTTAGAAGCTTCCCAACTTGAGGGAGTTGCAAGGAGGATGACTGTAAGCACTATTGCTTTCTTTAACAACTGTAGTTACATTTGAAATATGCATTTGTATACCTTTTGGATTATGTGGTCACAGCTGTAAACATTACCTTATGAGTGAGGAAACATTTTGTAGCAAGGTTATCAAAATCAGGGCTGCATGCATGCCAGTACCAAAAATCAAGCACTATAATGCCTTGGTAATTAAGTTATGAGTTGGGGGGGGGGTTGTAGAATGCTAACGGTGCAGTGCTGTGGTCTCCAGGACTAGAGTCCGATAATAACATTTTCTGTTTCCATTCCTAGCTTGAGGATGATTACTGCCTCTTGTTGGCGTTACCCTGTGGTTTGGACCAAGAGGATGTTCTCATTCAGACTCATGCTCTTAAAACCTGCTTTATCACATACCTGCAGGCAAAACAAGCTGCTGGGATTATCAATGTTCCCAACCCAGGCTCCAATCAGGTAAGCACAGCTGAAGAGCAGTCTGCATACATCTTAACTTTTTCTATTCAGAAGAAATATTCTTCAAATAGGAGTTTTTGCTGCCCATCTATACGTAATACTAATAGTTAACAGTTATTCCACGAAATCGAGTCATACATGAGCTGATAGCCGATGAAGTGCGTAGCACCGAGTTGGCTATAAACCATGTACGACGAGATTTGAGTGGAATAACTGTTTTATTCTATCCACGTTCACTGGATTTTGAGAAACAGCATTTTTATTTTCATTTTTTGCAAATTCGATGAATAAAATCTTCATACAAAACATCCGACAAAATCATTAGAACGTGAACAAGCTGGTCAAATGACTAGCAATTTGTGAAAAATGCTATAATAATAATAATACATTCTTACCATCAAATACTTTCATTCCATATTTTGTTGCTTTTTTTTGTATTTTTTGGGGGGTTTCTTCTTTTTCTTTTTTTTTTTTTTTTTGCCAGTTGGCACCCAACTTAAAGGTGCATTACCGCCACCGACTGGGCTGGAGTATGGAACAGGTGATATTGGGGGGAGGGACTATATTCTTTTAGCTATTTCTGTTTCTTTTAAATACTTGATAATTTTTGGGGTTTTGTTTTCGAGTAGAGTTTTTACTTTGTCCTTGGTTGGTTCAGCAACACGCTCCGCCATTTTGTTTTGTTTTTCTCTACTCATGGTATATAAGCTGATATCCTAGTCGTAGAGTAGCCAGTCAGTGCGTGCGATTGCTCATATCCAGTGAATGTGGATAGAATAATTACAATTAGAATAGAAGAATATTACAATTTTGAAAAGCAAATATTAATATAAATATCGACCTAATCAAAATTCATTCTTCTTTACTAATGAGAAGTTTGTTTTCCTTCTCTCCTGTAGCCAGCCTATGTTGTCCAAATATTTCCTCCTTGTGAGTTCTCTGAGAGCCACTTGTCTCACCTTGCTCCAGACCTCCTCAAGAGCATTTCCAGCATCTCACCGCATCTCATGATTGTTATTGCATCTGTCTAAGACTTTCCGGAAAGAGCCCATTTCCTTAAATAAGAATAATGCCAACACCAGCTGAACAAGATTTTGGCAAAGGCCTCAGTTTATTTACTCATCTGTGGTCTTTACTCATGCACTCATTCTTTTTGGTTCTTTCACTAAATCCTTTATTCATTGTGATTTCATAATCCATTTAACTCACAGTAGTAAATGGAGCTTTGTAATGATCAATTTTCTGATCATTTTTATTGTTTTCATTGCTTTTTGGAAAGTTTTGAAAGTGTATCTATGATTTTTAACACCTGTATAAACTCTTTTAAAGTTAACGACATTGGACTGAAAAACAGTTGACTTTTATTTCATTGAAATAATGATTGTGATTTATTATTTTTAAAAACTTCTTAAGAAGATGGAACAGATCAATTATTGCACTATCTTAAGGAAATTAAAGAAAAAAAAAAGGAAATCAAATATGTAAGACTTTGTACAGATTTTGAATATTAATGTGGTGCATATTACTTCAACATGCTTCTTTCACCAGCCATGTGTGTTTGAAAATTATTAAGCTAGAGAGGGAGAGAGGGCATTTTGTGAAATTTATTTGAGAATTGTTGGAAAGCTATGTATGATAAATTTGTTGTATGTACTGCATCTACTGTCCAATCTCCAGTCAGTAATTCCATGACTTTTTAAAAACAACTCTGTGTATACTCTTATTTCCCAAAGGGACAGAGTACTTGTGAGTTGTAGAGTTTACATTTGACGCCTCAGTAGGAGATTGTATGTACATTATTCTCTTTCTATTCAAAACTTGAGGTAATTTGGGTAAAGTGGGACTGTGTATATATTATAAATATTTAAATACTTTCAGAGCAGGCCCTATGAATCTATAACAGAAGTTGCCATTAACTATAAAACTAAATTTCATCACTATCACTCATTGCATTGTTTTTTTAATCAGTTCAGTGCCAAATTTTTTAAAGGGGAAAAAAAATCAAATTTTATTTTTAATACTTTGTACTTGTCACTGGATCTTTTAAAGTTCTGCTTTCACTTTTACTCATTTCATATATTTGTGGTCTCTTATCTGTTATATATTTTTACTTTAAAATTTTGTCAAATCTGTGACTCAGAGGGTTGTCCTTTCTTTCTTTCTTTCTTTCTTTCTTTCTTTCTTTCTTTCTTTCTTTCTTTCTTTCTTTAAATCAGTTTGCATCATGTTTGACCTCTGATTAGATACGTCTCTGAATGTTGACCTGTGCCATGGAGGTGGTCAGGTTTTGTTTGTTTGTTTGTTTGTTTGTTTTTTGGTGGCGGGTTGTTTTTTTTTCTGTTGTTAAGAATTTTTTAAAATCTGTACAGATGTGTTCTCACATGCCTTTTCTTCTGTTGCCTGTCTCCTTGAGCCAAGATGTAAATACTCATTTATTCTGTGTATGTCGTAATTTTATTTTTACCTTTTTTTTTCAGGGTTTTGTTTTATAAAACAAAACAGTCTGAAGAACCAGAATTAAGGGTAAAGTGATGCAGAAATGAAACCATGTGTCTCATGTTGCAGTTTCAACTGCAAATTGATGGCTCATGAAAACAATGAAGGCACTTAATTTTTTTTCTAAGCAAATTTAAAAAAAAAAAATAAGTCAAAACACCAAAATGAAAAAGAAACAGCTCTTAAAATTTTGTCTGTAATTTTTTTCATTGTTGTGAGTGTATGTTTCTGTTCCTCTATGAGGACATTAAAAAGCATTGTTGAGGAAACACTTCTACAGATCATTAAATGGTCATTCATTTTCTACTTTTTTGAGTGCTTGCTTAACATTTTCTTAAAACCTTAATTTTTTTTTTTTTACATTTCATTTTAAAGCATATGCATGTACATATTTTGAGGAGCTTAATTATTCTGAATGAGAATAATGAAGTGATTAAAAAACCATCAGTACACTAAACCAACCTTTGCACCCTATATACTGTATTAAACTGGAGAACCATTTTCTAGGGTGTCCCAAAGAAGAAATTTACTGGAATTATAATAATTATTATCCAGTGAAATGTCTCAAAATGTGAGAGGAAATTTACACTGTAAAAATTTTAGTGCCCAGTTTGAATTGCGAATGGACAAACCAATTGTCAGTACAATAACAATGTTATGCCATTATTTTGTGCTCCTAATGTGCAATAGCAAACTCACCAGATGGTGGCAATAAAGCCCTTCTATAATGCTCCTGTTTTGGGAAGCTCTGTGAAAGCATAGTGCACCTGAAGCTGTAGGAGTTTGAGGAAGGAATACTTGATAAATTATTATTATTAATGAAGTGCATTGTTACTCCTATACACAGTGCCATCCATGATTAACACCCCCCCTTAAAAGATTAGTATAACAGGTTAGAAGAAATCCGCCTTTTGGTGAAGCCGCTTCATCTCAGACTGAAAAAATGAGAAAAATCCAACCTTTAATTGAAATAAATGTATTAGCCGTCATCAAGAAATAAATATTTTCAAAAATAACATGTCCCGTTAGGGCGGCACAGTGGTGTAGTGGTTAGCGCTGTCGCCTCACAGCAAGAAGGTCTGGGTTCGAGCCCCATGGCTGGCGAGGGCCTTTCTGTGCGGAGTTTGCATGTTCTCCCCGTGTCCGCGTGGGTTTCCTCCGGGTGCTCCGGTTTCCCCCACAGTCCAAAGACATGCAGGTTAGTCTGTGGTTGGTAGAAGAGAGCAACTGGACTTGCTTGAAAAGTCTTGAAGACGTTTCGCCTCTCGTCCGAAAGGCATCATCAGTTCTGTCTGTCTAATAGGGAGTATCAAGTATTTATCCTCTTATGGATCATAATAGAATCCAAATCAGAATGCTGATGGCTGCATTGAAGGTGGCTGATAGATGTCATAGACACCCACCTCTGTTCAGTGATGGTCGTTCCAGGCTGACAAAATTGAACGATCCTCTCTGGCTAAGATGTCTGCCAGTTTTCTGGAAGTCCTCTCATACTCCCGCACTAGTCGAAGGGAACTCATCCCAAAGTGTGGAGAAACATATCTGTGAAGATACTCAGTCGTCCAGGTACATAGTAATCTGTGGTTGGTAGAAGAGAGCAACTGGACTTGCTTGAAAAGTCTTGAAGACGTTTCGCCTCTCGTCCGAAAGGCATCATCAGTTCTGTCTGTCTAATAGGGAGTATCAAGTATTTATCCTCTTATGGATCGTAATAGAATCCAAATCAGAATGCTGATGGCTGCATTGAAGGTGGCTGATAGATGTCATAAAACATTCCAGAAAACTGGCAGACATCTTAGCCAGAGAGGATCGTTCAATTTTGTCAGCCTGGAACGACCATCACTGAACAGAGGTGGGTGTCTATGACATCTATCAGCCACCTTCAATGCAGCCATCAGCATTCTGATTTGGATTCTATTATGATCCATAAGAGGATAAATACTTGATACTCCCTATTAGACAGACAGAACTGATGATGCCTTTCGGACGAGAGGCGAAACGTCTTCAAGACTTTTCAAGCAAGTCCAGTTGCTCTCTTCTACCAACCACAGATTACTATGTACCTGGACGACTGAGTATCTTCACAGACATGCAGGTTAGGTTAACTGGTGACTCTAAATTGACCGTAGGTGTGAATGGTTGTCTGTGTCTATGTGTCAGCCCTGTGATGACCTGGCGACTTGTCCAGGGTGTACCCTGCCTTTCGCCCGTAGTCAGCTGGGATAGGCTCCAGCTTGCCTGCGACCCTGTAGAACAGGATAAAGCAGCTAGAGATAATGAGATGAGACATGTGCCGTTATTATTGGCATCCCTGCATTTAATACTTTCTACCACGCCAGTAAAACAGCACTGAGTCTTCTGCTATAACATTTTATAAGGTTGGAGATACAGAACAGGGCATCTCAGACCGTTCCTCTTTACACAATCTCTCCAGATCATCCAGGGTCCGAGGCCCTCTCTTGTCCACTCTCCTCTCCAGCCCAGCCCACAGGTTTTCAATGGGGTTCAGGTCATGAGACTGAGATGGACGTGGCAGAAACTCCATTTTTGTTACATCAGACCACAGAACATGATTCTCTTCAAGTTGTAGTAGCATTTCGCAAAATTCAGGCACTTATGTTTGTGGTTAACTGAGGGAAAAGGCTTTTTTTCTGGCATACCTTCCAAATAATCTGTTGGCGTTGAGGTGGTGTCTGGTGGTGGTTTTAGGGACTTGGAAACCCCAAGATTTTACTTCTTCTTGTAATTCACCAACAGTCATCCTTGGGGATTTTTTAATTTGCTTTTTCTTTTCTTTTTTTTTTTTTGCCTCTTTTACCCTCCTCCTCACTGTATGTGGGGGCAAAATAAACTTGGGTCCTTTTCCAGGCAAGTTAGTAATAGTTCTATTTGGGGTCCACTTTTTTTTGTTAATGCCCTCACAGTAAAAATGGACATTTTAAGGTGAGTAGCATTTTTTTTAATAGCCATTTATGAAGGCTTTATGAAGATCAACACACTTCCTCATTTAGTTTGCATGTTCTCTTATCTTTTGCATGTTGATGGATGACTAAGGGAATTTGGCCTCTGTGTCACCTCATATTTGTTCCCCAGTTAATCAGGAAGTCACGGATTACAGCTTGAAAGTTCCTACACGCTCCAATCAACTCAAAACTGTACAATTTAAATGGGAAACATGCTTCAGTTACATTGTGTTCACTGTCATTTCCAGGGGTGCCAATAATAATGGCACATGTGTTTTTGTTGAAAATAATTATTTCTTGATGAAGGATTTGTTTTTCTTTGAATAAATTCATTTCAATTGAAGGTTGGATTTTTCTCATTCAGTGTGAGATGAAGCGACTTCACTGAAAGGTGGATTGTTTTTTCTAACCCTTTTTACTAATCTGTACGGGGGGCAAAAATCATGGAGCGCATTGTATAAGAATCCAAGATACAAGATAGAATCCAAAGCTGTCCCTGTATGTTTGAGCTAAAAAAAAAAAAAAAACCTTGCATGTTATTCTTCTTACATATTCATTTTTGCTCGTTTTCTTGATGAATGCCAGTGACTCTTGAAGCATGCTATGTAGATTCACCATCCACTTTATTAGGAACACATGCTCATTCATGCAATTATCCAATCAGCTAGTCATTTGGCAATAGCGCAATGCATTAAATCATGAAGATACAGGTCAACAGGTTCATTTAATATCCACGTCAAACGTAAGAAGAGGAAAAAAATGCAATTTCTGTTACTTTGACCGTGACATGGTTGTTGGTGTAAAACAGGCTGGTTATACTGGTCATTCAAAAATGCTGATCTCCTGGGATTTCCAGGCACAAGAGTCTCTAAAGATTACACAGAATGGTGTGTGAAAACAAAAATTATCCAGGGAGCAGTGATTCTGTTGGGGGGGGAAACACCTTGTTGATAAGAAATATTAGAGGAGAATAGCCAGGTTTACCGAAACTGGGCAGTTGAAGATTGAAAAAACGTTGTTCCAATTTTCATCTGTCCAGTTTCAATGAGCCTTGATCTTTTTACTATTCATCTCTAGAGACTGTTAAGTTTGAAAACCCCAGGAGAACAGCAGTTTCTGAAAAACGCAAACAAGTTCGTCTGGCACCAATAACCATGCCATGTTGAACCAGGGACCCTGGAGCTGTGAGATGGCAACTCTATCATTGCATCACTCTTATTAAAATTATTCAGTTAAAATTATACTTCAGGCAGCATGGTGGTGTAGTGGTTAGCGCTGTCGCCTCACAGCAAGAAGGTCCGGGTTTGAGCCCCGTGTCTGGCGAGGGCCTTTCTGTGTGGAGTTTGCATGTTCTCCCCGTGTCCGCGTGGGTTTCCTCCGGGTGCTCCGGTTTCCCCCACAGTCCAAAGACATGCAGGTTAGGTTAACTGGTGACTCTAAATTGACCGTAGGTGTGAATGTGAGTGTGAATGGTTGTCTGTGTCTATGTGTCAGCCCTGTGATGACCTGGCGACTTGTCCAGGGTGTACCCTGCCTTTCGCCCGTAGTCAGCTGGGATAGGCTCCAGCTTGCCTGCGACCCTGTAGAACAGGATAAAGCAGCTAGAGATAATGAGATGAGATGAATTATACTTCAGTGTACACTTGTGTTCAAAATAATAGCAGTCCAACATGACTAACCAGATCAATCACTGTTTTTGGTGGAAATTATATTACTACATGGCAAATAATTTACCAGTAGGTGTAGTAAAGTCATAGAAAACCAACAGACCAACATTCATGATATGCATGCTCCTGAGTCTGTGTAATCGAATAATTAAGTGAAAGGGACGTGTTCAAAATAATAGCAGTGTGGAGTTTAATTAGTGAGATCATTCATTCTGTGAAAAAACGGGTGTCAATCAGGTGGCCCTAATTTAAGGATGAAGCCAGCACATGTTGTACATCCATTTCTCTCTGAAAACCTGAGAAACATGGGTCGTTCCAGACATTGTTCAGAAGAACAGCGTGCTTTGATTAAAACGTTGATTGGAGAGGTAAAACGTATACTGTAAAGAAGTGCAGAAAATGATGGGCTGCTCAGCTAAAATGATCTCCAGTGCTTTAAGATGGACAGCAAAGCCAGAGAGACGTGGAAGAAAACAGAAAACTACCATTCGAATGGATCGAAGAATAGCCAGAATGGCAAAGACTCAGCCAATGATCAGCTCCAGGGTGATCAAAGACGGTCTGAAGTTACCTGTGAGTACTGTGACAATTAGAAGGTGCCTGTGTGAAGCTAATCTATCGGCAAGAAGCTCCTGCAAAGTTCCACTGTTAAAAAAAAGACGTGCTGAAGAGGATACAATTTGCCAAAGAACACATCGACTGGCCTAAAGAGAAATGGAAAAACATTTTGTGGACTGATGAAAGTAAAATTGCTCTTTTTGGGTCCAAGAGCCACAGACAGTTTTTCAGACGACCCCCAAACACTGAATTCAAGCCACAGTACACTCTGAAGACAGTGAAGCATGGTGGTGCAAGCATCATGATATGGGAATGTTTCTCTTACTGTGGTGTTGGGCCCATTTATCGCATACCAGGGATCATGGATCAGTTTGCATATATCAAAATACTTGAAGAGGTCATGTTGCCTTATGCTGAAGAGGAAATGCCCTTGAAATGGGTGTTTCAACAAGACAACGATCCCAAACACACCAGTAAGCGAGCAGCATCAGGGTTCAAGACCAACAAAATGAAAGTTATGGAGTGGCCAGCCCAATCCCCGGACCTTAATCCGATAGAAAACTTGTGGGGTGACATCAAAAATGCTGTTTCTGAGGCAAAACCAAGAAATGCAGAGGAATTGTGGAATGTTGTCAAATCATCCTGGGCTGGAATACCTGTTCACAGGTGCCAGAAGTTCTCAGAAACCGTGGTTATACAACTAAATATTAGTTTAGTGATTCACAGGAATACTAAATCCTTAAGATTTTTTCAGTTTATACAGTAAATATTTGGAGTTTGTAATGAAAAATGCAGACACTGCTATTTTTTTGAACAGCCCAATGTTCATTTTTCTTCATTTTCTGTAAAGTAATTAAAATATTGATACATTTTTCTTCATGTTTTGATGTAGAATATAATGTGCATTGTTCCCAATGCATGGAAATAAAAACTATTATAAGGATTTTGAGCTTTACTCACGTTTTTAAACACACTGCTATTATTTTGAACACAACTGTATATACAGAATGACTCCAGTGAAATACTCTATAACGCAATTTTCCTCTGAAGGTCTCCATGACAGACTGTTCTCACAGACTTTTGCCCAAACTGGAGCTACCCTGCCCAGTTATTATGAACTGAATCTGTCTTTATGACTCATTCGCTGTACCAACTGATATCTATTTTCACTTTGTTTTCATTGTTGGTCATTTTTTAACGTTTGATTCTCTGACTTTGCCTCTGCCTGTGTCTTGACTCCAGTTATTTGGTGATCCTTAAATAATTTGTTCAGGGAAGAAAGCTAAGGTAAGAACGCCCCAAGTACATTTGTCTGGAAAAATATGATGGCCAATAGACCAACTTGGTATAGTAGTTTGAGTTTGCACAAAGCAAAACATCTATTGTACAATTTTGTTGTAGACAAATAAATTGTAATGGTTTGTTCAGATGCTTGTTTAAGATGGGCTGCTTGTACTTATAATCCTGTTCCTCAGTTTAAATTGTGATTTTGGTTCTCCTCTATTAGAGATTCAAATGGTATCCTGCTTTACTTGCAGAATGAACAAATTCAGTACTTCTTCCAATCCACATGTTGTGAATCATATTCCTTGTCTCTAACTGGTGACACACCCAGGATGTATTTCTTCCTCCTGAAAATCCCCGTGGCTACAATCCTGTAGCTACCATGTCTCATTTCCTCCTGCTTTTGCTCCAGTTCCTATGTTAAGTCTTCCGGACCTACCCAGAGCTCCGAAACCCAGGGTTTCACTGAGGAGGCCCAGAACTATGTTGTCACACATCTTAATTTTGTTTGCCGCTTATATTCCTGGTCCAGATCATTTACCTCAACTTTTTCCCCACATCATTGCTTTCCGTTGTTTTGTTAAGTACATTGTGGAAAATAACTGGTTCTTGCTCTCACCAACAGCCACCCAATGGCAGTGTTATTCAAGAACTCCTACTAAATTACGGAAATGACCTAGAAACCCAGATCTATGAATATACAGTACCAGTCCAAAGTTTGGGCACACCTTCGAATTTTGTGTGGGTTTTTTTTTCTTTATTTTTATTAATTAACAGACACTTCATGTCTTAAAGTAATGATGGATGTCATTTCTCTTTACTTAGTCAAGCAGTTCTTTACATAATATGGATAACTACAGTTGTGAAATAGGGCTGTATTTACTGTTATTTGCTGTAGTTTTATTATTTACTATTTACCATTTGATCTCAAACATATTAAGAAGGCAAGAAATTGCACTAATTAACCTTTGCCGAGGCACACACTACAAAAAAAATTGAAAATTGAATTTGAGGAGAAAATTACTTAATACTAATGAAATTATCTTGCTGCATGGACAGATATTTTTACTTGATAAGACATCTTAGAATAGGTTGGTTGCGATCTAGAACCAGGTTTAATAATCTCAGAATTGGTGCCTTGTATTCTTCTAATCGGAAATGCTAGATCGTTTCAACTATTTTCAAGATATTTTCACTTGCTAAGATATCACTTTTTGCAGTGCACCTGTTAATTGAAAAGCATTCCAGGTGACTACCTCATGAAGCTGGTTAAGATAATGTCAATAGTGTGTAAAGCATCATCAAGGCAAACGTTGGCTACTTTGAAGAATCTAAAATATCAAGCATATTTTATTTTACACTTTTTTGTTGACCACATAATTCCATATATGTTCCGTTATTTCATAGTTTTGATGTGTTCAGTATTGTTCTACAATGTAGAAAATAGTCAAAATACAGAAAAACCTATGAATCAGTAGGTGTCCAAATTTTTGACTGGTACTGTACATGAATAATAATAGCCTAAACATCTTTAATGCGGGGTGGCACGGTGGTGTAGTGGTTAGCACTGTCGCCTCACAGCAAGAAGGTCTGGGTTCGAGCCCTGGGGCCGGCGAGGGCCTTTCTGTGCGGAGTTTGCATGTTCTCCCCGTGTCCGCGTGGGTTTCCTCCGGGTGCTCCGGTTTCCCCCACAGTCCAAAGACATGCAGGTTAGGTTAACTGGTGACTCTAAATTGACCGTAGGTGTGAGTGTGAATGGTTGTCTGTGTCTATGAGATCATTAATGCTTGCCAAATTAGTCAGTCCGCTATTTGTAAATGCTAATTCTCTAATTGTCTCTGTTGTTGGATTCTCAAATATGACTGATCAGCAGGTATTGACTAATTTTGTATAAGAGCAGCTCTCAAAATAGTTCTGGGTGCCATGCAAATCTCAGATTTATATTAATGTGCTCATTTGAATACGTTGTATGGCAGACACTGTATAAGACTGAGAATAAATGGATTTAAAATGTGATATTTAATAAAGAAAAGTGTATAATCATTGATAAAGTGCTATTTTCTTTAAGGAGATGTTACTTAACATTTCTGGAAAGAGTGTTCAGTGTCAGTGCTTTATAACAGTCAATTCATTTTCCCCCTATGGAAAAGTCTTCAGAACAGAGGCCTTTTGTGCTTTGTAATTTCTCTGTAAAAAAAATGACAAACTTTTTTTGTCTTATTAACTTCAAGACAGAAAATAAAGAGAGGCAGTTGTGGACATGGCCGTTTATAGCTGATATGATGTACATTATTATACATACAGGACACTTTTTCGATGGAATAAAAACATGCATTCTATTCCCTTTTAGCGGGTTCCATTCATTTGGTTTGATATCATGCAATATTGTTAGCATATCGCTTATTCTACATGTATTATGTCTACCTAATGGAGAATGAGCATTGAATATGGTTTACGATATTGCATGGTTGTCAAGACAACATGACATCACATGTTGGAGCTGATGTGAATATCTAATAACGTATTCTGCTGCACATGCGCAGAAGCATTTCTTTATTCGCTGGGAAAGAGAAAGATGCGCTGAACACCCGAAAGGCTACCAAAACTTCATTAGATATTCTTCACGCATGTTTACAAGAGAAAAACATACCAATAGACATCAAAAAACTGGATAAGTGACGTGTCAGAGATGTAAAACTTCTGCGCTAGTGAGTGACTGTGACAATTTGTAAACAAACATGACTGCCAGGTTTGCTTCATTAAAAATGGAAGATTTTGAGAGAATTTTGAAAGACACAGACGCATTGAACACCCAAAAGGCTACCAAAACTTCATCAAATATTATTCACGCATATTTCCAAGAGAAAAACATACCAACAGACACTGAAAAACTGAAAAAGAGAGCAATAGTTGAAATATTGTCAAAGTTCTACTTGGAGGTGAGGAAAAGTGACAAAGACTCGAATTACACTAGATTAGAATCAGCGTTGGATATTGGTAATGAACCCTCCTGTTCTTAACTTTTTGCAAAATCTATAATTGTTCCATCGAATGTGTATGTACAATAACAATAAAATTGGCTGGCTTTTTTCATGGTATATCGGATATATTCCATTCAGCTAGCATGATACTGAACTCATCTTCGACTTGTTCAGTATAATGCTAGCTGAATGGAACATATCTGATATACCACTCAACACCAGCCAATATTATTTAAATATATAGCCAAAGGTTTGTGGACACCTGACACATCACATGCACATGTGCTTGTTGAACAACCCATTCCAGATTTGGTCCTCCTTTACTGTTAGAATAACCTCCACTCTTCTGCGAAGGCTTTCCACTGTAAAAAAAAAAAAATCCGTTGTTTTTACGGAAAAATACTGGCAGCTGTGGTTGCCAGAATAATCCTGTTAAAAATACAGTGAAATGTAAACAACATTACAGAATAACTTGTACATTTCACTGGGATTCCATGTACAATTAATGATAACTAAATGTAAATTTTACAGGTATTAAATGTACAATAATCAATACATAACTGTTAATTTTACGGATATTCATTGTACAATAAACAATGATTGCATGAACATTTCACTGGGATTCAATGTAAAATGACGGTTACAAGCAATGATCTACTAGACAGATATTTTATTTGATTTAGAGTTTTACGAAATGTGCCGGAGAGCCTCTACTGACATTTTTTTAATTTTTTTAACAGGGCAATGATGTAATTTTAACTATCACATTCTGTTTTAGTATTACAGTTTGTCTGTGTTTAAACTACAACAATTTGTAAATTCTACAAAAAAATATGATCAATTCAACATATTCTTACTGTTAAATTAACAGTGGTATTTGGTTAGGAGTTTTACAGTATATTGATGTAAATTACACACTGCTTCATTGTTTTTGTATTTACAGTTTTTTTATGTCATGATTTTACATAAATTCACTGTTAATTCTACGGACATTTTTTACAGTGTAAATTTTTGAATGTGTCTTAGGGGATTTGCTCATTCAGCCTCGTAAACTGTCCTCAAGAACTAAAGAAAAATATCACATCATCTCATATTTGCTGCAGTATAACATACAGTAACTAGTACATATTTTACATATGTATTTTGTATATCACCATATATGGTCAATATATTTATAAATATAAATCATAATACTGCATAAATGTAAATGAAATATATGCCTGATTGTCACTATAATCCTTATTTCTTCCCACAATATTCAGTATACTGGAAATTATATTTATTAAAAATTGTCAGGATGTTATACAATCCATTATATTTTGCATAAGGGTTAAAGACAAATTGTGTGCTATGAAACGATGCTAATATTATAGGAGCCCAATACAACTGTAGTGTAAGCATTATCCGAATGTAGCAGCTGCTCATGAATATCCATATGTCATTTCTTAATGAATGGCGTAGTCAGGAATTCAGCATGCAGCTCTGTTTACCAGCCAGAGCGTTCACACTGCTCTTAGTGTTACTAGCCAGCTACACAACCAGCAACTGGTTTAACAGTTGTAGACGTCTGATGTGAGGGACTCATTGCTATTTTGGCTGTCATTTGTGTGAAATGACACAGTATGTGTGGTTGAAATGTTTAGCTAAAGTGCTGATTTCAATTGAGAAGGATGTGTCTTATGGGTAATACATAGAGAACTAGTAAAATCAAATGAAGCATCCAGAGCTGCTCTTTTTCCACATTGGAACACAGAAGAAAATAGAGCTCTTTCTCCCCCAGTACAATTAGCACCCTATTTACTGTGTATTTAAGGGCACTGCTTTAGCAGACTGATATTTTCCCCCTTGTTACTATTCAAAGGGCAAGAATGTGCGTGTCTTTGCACAGTTAAAGATCTAGACGAGCGTGTATTTATGTGGTTATTCATTACGTCCTAGCCATAAAAGTAAATGAACTAAATGACTGGAAACCCCTCAGATGCTGATTTTTTTTAATGTGTATATTTTTGTTGCTTGAAGAAGCTTGTGATGGGTGACCAGCACTTTGTTTGATTGTGATATTCATCAAACATTCCACAGAGAACGCATGAAACGGGAATCCTCATGGGCAGTGCTGGTGGTGAGGGCTGCATGAAGCCAGAGTCTCCTCTGAGTAGATTTGTGGATATGGTATGTGGAGAGACGCATCATGGAGAAAAGGGCCTCTTCTTGCAGATCATCAAGTTTTATCCCCAACTTCACCGCAGTGTATGTCTGTCAGGAACACTATCTATATCCAGGACTGTGGTTTTCTCTTAAGCTCACTTCATGGTTTCTTTAAACAGACTATATAAGGAACTATGTGAATTTTTCTTGCATTGAGATACACAGAAAAAATACACACACACACACACACACACACACACACACACACACACACACACACACACACACACACACAGTGAACAGTTTAGTTGGGTGTGAATCTGGTAGTCTACCAAAGGCAAGCTTGCAAATACACTACTTTATCTGCCCACTGCATTTTTTCATCACACCAGGAAGAGATTCATGTTATTATAGAAAAGAGGTGAAGCACAAAGGATTTACATTGTCATGACAGGCCAAGGCCAGGAATTTTAATTGACACTCCACTCCCAGAAAGGCAACACGCAGTGGGAGCAAGCAAATGTGGAAAGATTGGAGTGGGAGAAGAAAACCCTTAGAAGAAGCTCTATGCCCTGTCCTCCCTCTCTTTGATTATAGGGCCAAGCAAAGGTAACTATGGCAGAGTAACTCCCATGGAACAATATGTAATAAACTCTGGCTGCGGGTTCGTAACTACTTTACTGACATTACTGGAGAGAGTTTATATGGAATTGCTTTATTAAAATGATATGGTGTTTATAACATAACTGAGAAAAGACATACTGTTCTATTAGTTTTATATATATATATATATGCACACACACAGTGGTGTTTGAAAGTTTGTGAACCCTTTAGAATTTTCTATATTTCTGCATAAATATGACCTAAAACATCATCAGATTTTCACACAAGTCCTAAAAGTAGATAAAAAGAACCCAGTTAAACAAATGAGACAAAATATATTATACTTGATCATTTATTTATTGAGGAAAATGATCCAATATTACATATCTGTGAGTGGCAAAAGGATGTGAACCTTTGCTTTCAGTATCTGGTGTGACCCCCTTGTGCAGCAATAACTGCAACTAAACGTTTCCGGTAACTGTTGATCAGTCCTGCACACCGGCTTGGAGGAATTTTAGCCCATTCCTCCGTACAGAACAGCTTCAACTCTGGGATGTTTGTGGGTTTCCTCACATGAACTGCTCGCTTCAGGTCCTTCCACAACATTTCGATTGGATTAAGGTCAGGACTTTGACTTGGCCATTCCAAAACATTAACTTTATTCTTCTTTAACCACTCTTTGGTAGAATGACTTGTGTGCTTAGGGTCGTTGTCTTGCTGCATGACCCACCTTCTCTTGAGAGTCAGTTCATGGACAGATGTCCTGAGATTTTCCTTTAGAATTTGCTGGTATAATTCAGAATTCATTGTTCCATCAATGATGGCAAGCTGTCCTGGCCCAGATGCAGCAAAACAGGCCCAAACCATGATACTACCACCACCATGTTTCACAGATGGGATACGGTTCTTATGCTGGAATGCAATGTTTTCCTTTCTCCAAACATAATGCTTCTCATTTAAACCAAAAAGTTCTATTTTGGGCTCATCCGTCCACAAAACATTTTTCCAATAGCCTTCTGGCTTATCCACATGATCTTTAGCAAACTGCAGATGAGCAGTAGTGTTCTTTTTGGAAAGCAGTGGCTTTCTCCTTGCAACCCTGCCATGAACACCATTGTTGTTCAGTGTTCTCCTGATGGTGGACTCATGAACATTAACATTAGCCAATGTGAGAGAGGCCTTCAGTTGCTTAGAAGTTACCCTGGGGTCCTTTGTGACCTCACTGACTATTACACGCCTTGCTCTTGGAGTGATCTTTGTTGGTTGACCACTCCTGAGGAGGGTAACAATGGTCTTGAATTTCCTCCATTTGTACACAATCTGTCTGACTATGGATTGGTGGAGTCCAAACTCTTTAGAGATGGTTTTGTAACCTTTTCCAGCCTGATGAGCATCAACAACGCTTTTTCTGAGGTCCTCAGAAATCTTCTTTGTTCGTGCCATGATACACTTCCACAAACGTGTGTTGTGAAGATCAGACTTTGATAGATCCCTGTTCTTTAAATAAAACAAGGTGTCCACTCACACCTGATTGTCATCCCATTGATTGAAAACACCTGACTCTAATTTCACCTTCAAATTAACTGCTCATCCTAAAGGTTCACATACTTTTGCCACTCACAGATATGTAATATTGGATCATTTTCCTCAATAAATAAATGACTAAGTATAATATTTTTGTCTCATTTGTTTAACTGGGTTCTCTTTATCTACTTTTAGAACTTGTCTGAAAATCTGATGATGTTTTAGGTCATATTTATGCAGAAATATAGAAAATTATAAAGGGTTCACAAACTTTCAAGCACCACTGTATACACACACACACACACACACACACACACACATGCAACTAAACATTTCATAATGATGTGTTGACCTATTTAACTGTAAATGATATGAAATCAAATATTTATTCAGGATACAAAGCAGTAATTCTCGTAATTCTTCCTTGTACATCCTTGTACTTCATAAAATTAAAGGAGCATTGCAGACGGGGTCTATAATTTGGTAAAGTAATTCTGAGCTTAAAAGTCAGTCAGGAGGTGTAGAGTTGGCATTTAATTACTAACCATGTAAGGGAAGGGAAAGTTAAAAGAAAAAAAGGAAGGAAACAAACTAAAATTGTCAAAGAAATAAAGGAAGTAAAAAATTAAATTGTTAAGGCATTATATTTTAATATTTTACCGAGCAATGCATTCTCATTCTCTCTCTCCCTCTCTCTCGGGTGGCACGGGCAGCATGGTGGTGTAGTGGTTAGCACTGTCACTTCACAGCAAGAAGGCTCTGGGTTCGAGCCCAGTGGCTGACGGGGGTCTTTCTGTGTGGAGTTTCCCCGTGTCTGCATGGGTTTCCTCCAGGTGCTCTGGTTTCCCCCGCAGTCCAAAGTCATGTGGTTTAGGTTAACATGGGGCGGCCTTGAGTGAGGCACCTACCCCCAACTGCTCCCTGGGTGCTATTAGCATGGCATAACTGCTCTGGGTATGTGTGTGTGCTCATTGCTTATGTGCATGTGTGGGTTCACTGCTTCAGATGGGTTAAATGCAGAGAAGAATTTCACAAGTGTATGTGTGATGAGTAAAGTTCTTGTGTGTGTGTGTTAACAGAATAGTTTCTCATGCTTAACTGCGATCATACCATGCCCTGAGTCTTTTTATTGTCAACAGCTCACCACAGCAGATTTATCAGCTCTCATCACCATATGCTTATTATTTTTAGATGTGAGTGCCAAGGGTTTGCACTGAATAAGACAGATTCTTTTCACTCCTGTGTATAGATACTGTAGGGAAAAAAAAAGTGCGCATTCAGGCTATTTGTGATAAGGAATTTATCGGCTCAGCAGCTCATGAAAAAAAAATTGCATTGTTGAGATGTTGGCTGTGCCAAAAACGCCGCCCAAAAGAGGAGTCTTATCAGAGAAAGAAAAGCTAACCCTGTATTTTCAGAATTCTTTCCATTTTCTTTACTTTTTAATTTGGCCACTTGGAACATAAGCACCATGGCTCATTCCTTGCAATTATGGAAAACTAGAAAGATGGTCAGCACAAACAAATTTTACAGAGACACTAGTCTTCAGCTGTTAACCCACATTTTTGTTAAGCCTACACACACACACACACACACACACACACACACACACACACACACACACACACACACACACACACACGTACTTCTATCTTTGTGAGAACACTCATTGACATAATGCATTCCCTAGCCCCTTACCCTAACCATAACCATCACAACTAAATGTTTAACCCCAACCCTTACTCTAACCCTAACCTAACCTAACCTAACCTAATTCTAACCCAAACCCTAAAATTAAGTCTTAACCTTCAAACAGCCCTTTAAAGAAATGAGGACCAGCTAAAATGTCCTATGTTGGTTAAAAAAAACAGGTGTTCTAGTCCTCAATATGTAGCAAGTACACACACACCTGGAAGTATTCAGAAAATTTATACAGTGGATGAAACCAGGGCGGCACAGTGGCGTAGTGGTTAGCGCTGTCGCCTCACAGCAAGAAGGTCCGGCTTCGAGCCCCGTGGCCGGCGAGGGCCTTTCTGTGTGGAGCTTGCATGTTCTCCCCGTGTCCGTGTGGGTTTCCTCCGGGTGCTCCGGTTTCCCCCACAGTCCAAAGACATGCAGGTTAGGTTAACTGGTGACTCTAAATTGACCGTAGGTGTGAATGTGAGTGTGAATGGTTGTCTGTGTCTATGTGTCAGCCCTGTGATGACCTGGCGACTTGTCCAGGGTGTACCCCGCCTTTCGCCCGTAGTCAGCTGGGATAGGCTCCAGCTTGCCTGCGACCCTGTAGAACAGGATAAAGCGGCTAGAGATAATGAGATGAGATGGGGATGAAACCAGCCTGGGCAGAACCAGAGGTTACTAATTCCCAAATTTTGTGCCCTCCGCACATCAGCCTACATTCTTTAGGCAAGTGGATGAGGGTGTAAGAAGTGTTAGATCTTACCAGCCTTGTCTCAAGAAAGCTGGAGATAAGAAGGAGGTGTGGGTCATTTCTGGTCAGCCTCACAGTTGACCTCATTAAAATGAGGTAAAGGGAGGGTCATGGGTGAGAGATCCCCCCCACTGACCTTAAGTGACAGAGGATGTGTGACTGATACTGGAGCTTCTCACACTTCCTAAATCACACTAACAAGATAACATTCTGGGTCACAGCTTCCATTTCCTTTCTATAATTCCACAAACCATATAGATAGGTACACATAGACGAACAGGTTTCAATGCAGGAATGCAATTAAACAAATAACCGTATACATTTTCTCCTGGCAAATAACCGCTATAGAAATTACATAAATTGAAAAAAAAAATGTAAGTATGGGTTTGATTTAGACGTGAAAAACCCATTTATTATGGTTTGAAATAATTTGCTTTGAATCAGATGATCTTTTAAACATGTTCAGTCAGGCAGTAAATTCTGATTAGATTTTCAGAATACAGCATAATGAATCTCCATCTTTATTTCAAGTGTCAGCACATTCAGTCACATAGCTATTGAGGTTGACGTTAAATAATCATTTCACTTGGAGGAAACTCCATTTATATGTTGAAAGCCTTTTCCATGCTGTCAGTTTTCACCGTGTTCACGCAGCCTCTTGATTTTTGGGACTTTAACTCATAGATACAAGTACATGCTATACATACATTACTAATAATTAAAGGCTTGAAACAAAACTAAAAATTCAGAAAAATATTTAAAATAATCAAAAATTTAGGATGTTACATACATACGTACATACAAACACACATAGATTTAACCATAAACACAGACCATAACTGTTGTTATTTATTTAACTATTACCACTATCCAGATAAGTAAGCAATAAAACATGATGGGATGTGCTGGTATAGGAAAATAATCAAGGACAGGCTGACCTGAAGTTGGTTGTGTTCTTATAACATCATGTCCTGAAATGTTTTATTCGTCTTATACCACAGCAACTTGCTAAAGATTCAAAATGTTATTATTAATTAAAGAATTATATGCTTTTTAAAAAAAAAAAAGTTTGTAGTTACACTGAGTCCATAAAATGTCAATGTCCATAAAACAAATTTGTTCCTGTTTTCACTTGTAGCAGCTGTAAATAGTCATTCCCTTACAAGCACTTTTCTCTCTCTTGAAGTTAATGAGACAAAAAGTGGTTCCCTCTGTCCTGAAGGCTCTCCCGTGGTGGAAGTTTTGATTGTTACATACAGTAGCACGGGCACTGGAACCTCCATCCATAATGTTAAATAAATGTCACCTTACAGAAAGCTTCATCATATCAATGATTATTCTATACACATTCACTGGATATGAGCAATCACACACTCTGATTGAAGAAGAAGAAGCCTTTATTTGTCACATGTACATTCAAGCACAGTGAAATTCATCCTCTACATTTAACCCATCTGAAGCAGTGAACACACACAAGCACGCACAAGTGAGCAGTGAGCACACACACACACACACACACACACACACACACCCAGAGCAGTGTGCGGCTATGCTACAGTGCCCAGGGAGCAGTTGGGGGTTAGGTGCCTTGCTCAAGAACACTTCAGCCCAAGGCCACCCCATGTTAACCTAACCACATGAACTGTGGGGGAAACCAGAGCACCTGGAGGAAACCCACACAGACACAGGGAGAACATACAAACTCCACACAGAAAGGCCCCCGTTGGCCGCTGGGCTCGAACCCAGAACCTTCTTGCTGTGAGGCGACAGTGCTAACCACTACACCACTGTGCTCTACTACTAAGCTATCAGCTCATATACTGTTAGTTTAGAAAAACAAAATGGCAGAGTGCATCAAGTCAGATAGATCACTGACTATTTAAAAGAAACAGAAATAGCTAAAAGTATATAGGTCCCCCACCCCCACCCCAATATCTCCTGTTCCACACTCCAGCCCAGTCGGTGGCGGTAATGCACCTTTAAGTTGGTTTGCCAACCGCCAAAAAAACCCTAAAGAAGAAGGAGAAGAAGAAAATGGCGGAGCGTGTTGCTGAGCCAACTGAGGATGAAGTAAAAACTCTACTCGAAAACAAAATCCCAAAAATACAAAAAAAGCAACAAAATATGTAATAAAAGTATTTGATGGTAAGAACATATCTTTTTTATTTTTAAATAATTATTATTATAGCATTTTTCACAAATTGCTACTGTTATTTTGCCAGTTTGTTTATGCGCTAAGCAGAAATTATTTTGTCTGACATTTTATACCAAGTTTTTACTTATCAAATTTGCAAAAAATAAAAATAATAATGCTCTGTTTCTCAAAATTCAGTGAACATGGATAGAATAAAACAGTTATTCCACTCAAACTTGGTGCTACGAACCTTTTCGGCTATTAGCTCATTTACCACTCGATTTCATGGAATAACTTAATTATCTCATCTCATTTCATTATCTCTAGCCGCTTTATCCTTCTACAGGGTCGCAGGCAAGCTGGAGCCTATCCCAGCTGACTACAGGCGAAAGGCAGGGTACACCCTGGACAAGTCGCCAGGTCATCACAGGGCTGACACATAGACACAGACAACCATTCACACTCACATTCACACCTACGGTCAATTTAGAGTCACCAGTTAACCTAACCTGCATGTCTTTGGACTGTGGGGGAAACCGGAGCACCCGGAGGAAACCCACGTGGACACGGGGAGAACATGCAAACTCCACACAGAAAGGCCCTCGCCGGCCACGGGGCTCGAACCCGGACCTTCTTGCTGTGAGGCGACAGCGCTAACCACTACACCACCGTGCCGCCCTAACTTAATTATACAACCCCAAATCGAAAAAAGTTATGTTGAAATTAAAACTGAAAACAATGATTTGTAAACAATCTTTGACCTGTATTGCATTCAAAACACAACAACACATTATTTGATGTTTTACCTCATGAATTTTATTGTTCTTTCAAAATAAACACATTTCATTTTGACTGCATTTCATTTTGACTGTTGCAACACATTTCAAAAAGTTGGGATGCTAAAACATTTACCACTTTATAATGTTGCCATTTCTTTTCACAACACGTAAAAGATGTTTAAAGACTGAAGACACCCAGTGATGAAGTGTTTCAGGTGTTATTCTTCCTGCAAACAGGTCTTGCAACAGTACAGAGTCGTCAATGTCATATTTTTCATTTCAAAATTCGCCACACAATTCTCTGTTGAGGACAGAGGGGACAGGCACCCTCTCCTTCCACAGCCATGCCTTTGTAATGTGTGCAGAATGTGGTTTCTCATTGTCTTGTTGAAATATCCTTGGAAAATATGTCGTCTTGAGGGCAGCATATGTTTCATCAAAATCTCAATGTACTTTTCTGCATTAATGCTGCCATCACAGAAGAACCCTATACCATGGCTTTTGGACTTGTTGCTGCCAACAGTCTGGATGGTCCTTTTCGTCTTTGGTCCAGAATTTCAATTTCAACATCTTGTCCCAACCTTTTCTGATTTGGGATTGTAACAACAACATACAGATGCATTTTTTTTAAAAATAGAAAACAGTATGGAATGGGTGTTGGTATTGGCTCATACTCAAGATTTCAGGTATCATTATTGATAGTGGAAAAGAAAAAATGGTACTGTACCATCTCTCAAGATTAAGTGTAGATTATGTGGAGCTTCATCATACAAGTCCCTGTGAATGAGCTAATACTATAGGAATAATAACATATTTGTCCGTCTGTATAATCCACGTCAGGTTTGACAGTTGGGGTCCCCCCTATGCCGTCTCACCATCTGGCCTACCGGCAATCTTTGAAGTTGCGTTCTGAGAGCACTTTTCCCCGACAGATGTTGGAGCGCCAGGACTCTCTGTCAAGGGCAATATCATGCCAGTCTTTGTCAAGAAGAAGAAAGAAGAAACCTTTATTTGTCACATGCACACTTCAAGCACAGTGAAATTCATCCTCTGCATTTAACCCATCTGAAGCAGTGAACACACACACTCAGACCAGTGGGCAGCCACACCAGAGCGCCCAGGGAGCAGTCAGGGGTCAGGTACCTTGCTCAAGGGTACCTCAGCCCAAGGCCGCTCCACGTCAACCTAACTGCATGTCTTTGGATTGTAGGGGAAACCGGAGCACCCGGAGGAAACCCACGCAGACACGGGAAGAACATGCAAACTCCACATAGAAAGGCCCCCGCCGGCCGCTGGGTTCAAACCCGGAACCTTCTTGCTGTGAGGCGACCGTACTAACCACTACACCACCGTGCTGCCCTGGAAGCCAAAAGCCTTCAAGTTGTCTTTTACGCAGTCTTTTCAGTGTTTCTTCGGTCGACCCCTTGGCCTTGAACCCTGCGCTAACTCACCGAAGAGAAGTTGCTTCGGCATCCGAGTGTCGTCCATTCTGCAGACATGGCCCAACCAGCGGAGCCTATTACCTTGGATGATCGTCTCTACGGTGGTTGATTTTCCACGTCTGATGACCTCAGTGTTCGTGATGTGATGCCACCACTTGATGTTGAAATATTTGAACAAGCACGTTAATATAAATCTGTGATTTGCTTTGTAGCTGGCACTACTGTCAGAGCTCCTGTTACAAAAAATAAATCAAAACCTTATGACCAATCAGATTTGAGAATTCAATGGTGCTATGGTATAATGAAATCGACCTACATGGATATACTGTCCACCAAGTCCTTCATGTCCACAAGCCATCCTGTCAAAGCTTGTCTTTCAGTCACAGTCAAATACTTCAATAAGGGCAATTGACTGTGTTCTGTTACCCAAAATAATCCACAGAATGAATTCAGCAATGGATCGGGTGGCACAGGCTTCCCTTTACAGTACAAAAGTGTGAAAAAGGCTAAACTGCCATAGCTGGGCCTTCCTAGTCAATTAAGCTATGCATACATGTTACATTACCCTTACATCTCCTTTGCTCTTGGGCTGAAACTTAATCCAGAAACATCTGTGACAAAGAGATTGGCACGTCATTATATCTCACCACATTAACATTTTTCTTGGGTTTGTTTTGCCAGAACAGGCCCATGCTGGCTCCAACTCAGCAGGGTTTAACAGAAGTTGGATGGTGACTGACTGACTTTCTAGAGCAATTAAAAGATGGTCTGCTAGTTGTATTTTGTGGTTTTGACAGTTGACGACACTTCCTTGTGATCTGGAGTTTAAGACTCCAGTGCTGAAACTGGATTACTCTGTGATCTGTGAATATATGAGTGGAAGCAGGGATTGGTATCGAAATCAAGTCCCAAATTTGAAAGCACTGAGAGAAACGTCAAACTCCAGGAATTGTTCTCTTTTAATTAAAAACATCTCTACTGATCGAAGATGGGTTTATGGATAAATTTTATATTCCCTTTGAAGACAACTCTGAAGAATGACTACCAAAGTCCTACACCATAATGATAGATTACAGACCGTGGAATGCAACACAGAAATGAAAGAAGATAAATAGAAAATACCATGATACTGTACTGCATTGTGGTAATATGATGCAAAAACCTAAATCTATCTCTTTTTGGGAGCGTCAACAAGCGCATTCCTTCTGAGCTATTACTCTAGAGAGAATGTTTATCCAAATATGAGATTACCTTCATTTCACCATCCATGGTGAAGGTCAACCCAAGAAAAAATGCTGTATTTGAGTCTTTGCATGAATTACAGATTAAGAAAGAATATAAACACTGGATCGAGCCAGCTATTGATTTCTGCACATTGGAAGGATCTTTAAAGAAATTCTTGGAAGATGATTTCAGAAAAGTGTCAGTTAAAATCTCACCAATCAGGAAGCACAGGCCTTTCCTGGATTGTTTCTTCTCTTCAAAGTTTCCATATGTATTTGTGGAGAGATTTTAAACTCAAAATCTGTTCGCGGTCTGGTTATTTGCTTGACAAACCATAAACTAACATCACTAATCCCGAATGATGCTTTACTTTTAACCCCCAAACACATAATTTTGCTTTAAAAAAACTTTCTTAATGTGTTTTGATATTTACACTGCTTTATGTTTGCTTTGCATGTATTATATAAATGACACATAATGATTAGAAATGCTTATTTGTCTCAAGCATTTCTCGACAGATGTTTAGTCTGAAGAAATTTTCTGGGACAGCATGGTCATTGTCATGTTGTATTAATGAATGACTTTTCAAACATCATTATCACAAAGAAAGAGATCAGTCCTTTCTGATGAGTCACAATGTTAAGAAATTAGTTATGAGCTACTGTGGAGTCATAGACATGTGTGGTCATGAAGAATGGCACACAGTGCAACAAAGAAAAATGTTGCATTGCTTAAGTCATTCTTGACTACTCCCCATCTCTCACACCCTTCTAAAACATAACTGTGGTTCAGGGTAGAATCTGTGGTGACGGGGCATGTTGGAGCATGGAGACGTGGAGGAACTGAGCTTTACTTTTGCCAGGGAGGATCCTCCCAGCCACATCTGTCACATGGACTGCTTTGTTGCACAATCACTGCCAGCTTGAACCACAGCACTTAATTTAGTAGATGACACCTGTTTAGTGCTTTAATCACCTGCTCCCACAGTCTCTTACCACAGAATGTTTCCCTTTGGAAGTTCTTAAGATTTTTATTTAATAATTGGATCTCCCTAGGGATATTTTGGGAGAGATGAACTAGTTCCTTTACCAGTTTTGGGAGCTTATTTAACTAATACCAACAACAAAAGACAGGCATAGGGTTATTAACTTACTTAAAATACACAAAATGTCAATAACCAGCACCCATGCTAATGCCAGGATGACTTTAAGGCAGAGAGGAACTGTCAGGGCTTTCTAGGCCTTCAGAGAAGGCCCAGACATATCAGCATCTCAAATGTTATATTTAAAGGAGAACTGAAGTCATTGTGGGTGGCACGGTGGTGTAGTGGTTAGCGCTGTCGCCTCACAGCAAGAAGGTCCTGGGTTTGAGCCCCGGGGCTGGCGAGGGCCTTTCTGTGTGGAGTTTGCATGTTCTCCCCGTGTCTGCGTGGGTTTCCTCCGGGTACTCTGGTTTCCCCCACAGTCCAAAGAATGCAGGTTAGGTTAACTGGTGACTTTAAATTGACTGTAGGTGTGAATGTGAGTGTGAATGGTTGTCTGTGTCTATGTGTCAGCCCTGTGATGACCTGGCGACTTGTCCAGGGTGTACCCTGCCTTTCGGCCGTAGTCAGCTGGGATAGGCTCCAGCTTGCCTGCGACCCTGTAGAAGGATAAAGCGGCTAGAGATAATGAGATGAGAGATGAGAATGAAGTCATTGCTAAACTTGCTTTATTTCTTAATTAGCATGTTATTCAATTACGTTTTTGGTTTTAGTTACCTTATATCGTGACTCATATTGGCAACTAATTGCAATTAAATATGATACTTATCGGCCTATTCAGTTTTTAGCCATGTTGAATTTAGTTTGGTCTACGGCAGGCGTCGCTTATCCGCGCGATCTTCACAAGACTTGTGCGAGACTTCGAAACGTGAAGCGTCAGCCAGGTGTCAGTGCCGCCATTTTGAAAACTGTTTTCCAAACGAAATGTTGCACAAAAACGAGTTTAAATGACGATTACTGCCTACTTTTTTCAAACTTTCCTGATTGCTATCAAAACAAACAAAACTTCCGGCTTGATTACATCAACATTCGAAAGAGGGCGCGCGCGTCGTTCGACAACGTTGGCAGATGTTGGTCACTTTGATTTCCGCTGTACGTTTTACTTCTGTCCTATGATGTCTTGCACAGGTCTCAACGAATCTCATTTACGGCCATTGCTTTGACATATGGACTGATATATTACAGAGCATATTTCAAAACACTCATAACTTGCTATAGCAGTGACAAAATAGCTATCAAAAAATGCATTCCTATATTTAATAAAATGAGATAAATAGAGGGCGGCACGGTGGTGTAGTGGTTAGCACTGTCGCCTCACAGCAAGAAGGTCCGGGTTCGAGCCCCGTGGCCGGCGAGGGCCTTTCTGTGTGGAGTTTGCATGTTCTCCCCGTGTCCGCGTGGGTTTCCTCCGGGTGCTCCGGTTTCCCCCACAGTCCAAAGACATGCAGGTTAGGTTAACTGGTGGCTCTAAATTGACCGTAGGTGTGAATGTGAGTGTGAATGGTTGTCTGTGTCTATGTGTCAGCCCTGTGATGACCTGGCGACTTGTCCAGGGTGTACCCCGCCTTTCGCCCGTAGTCAGCTGGGATAGGCTCCAGCTTGCCTGCGACCCTGTAGAACAGGATAAAGCGGCTAGAGATAATGAGATGAGATGAGATGAGATAAATAGAATTTTGATAATAAAAAATTGCCTTTAGTTCTCCTTTAATTTCTTTCATAATTTCATTATTATTATTATTATTATTATTATTATTATTATTATTATCTTCTAATTCAGCCTCATTTTCTATCAAATTTGCTTCAGAAATGAAAGGGTTACTGTCCTGAAAACATTAAAATAGAGTTATCCAATGAGATCTTTTTGTTGCTGTCTCTAGGCTGAGAAGAGTTTAGAGCTGGCCCACTCATTGGTTAGGACTTCATTGCCAGGACAAAAGGCATGAAGTGACAGATGAATTAACTAATCAGGGGTGGGTTTCCCAAAAGCCTCTTAATGCTAAGAGCATCTTAACTCAGAGAGAGACAGTGTTCATTGTGATGCTCGCGCAACTATTTAATGATGATCTTTGTGCTTTTGGGAAACCCACCCCAGATTTGATTTATAGTGGGAGGGACCAAAATTTTATCACCCTAGGCCTTTTCGAAGGCCAACGCTAGCTTACCCACAAGTCAGTGCTGTCGGCGCAGCAATGAAGTAACCTTCCAGCCAGTAGTGTTAGCGAATGCTAATAAAGCAGTCAAGCTAAGTGCTATCGAGAGCAAGTAGCACAGACCGAGAAACTAAGATTTCCATCTCCAGACTGTCAACGTGCAAGCACTTACAGATGCAGTCGCAGGGGAGAGCGGGTGCGTCACAAACTACAAACTGAGCCAAATCATGAAACTGGAATTGTAGTCAGGGACGGGCGAAGGTCAATTGATTGGTGAACAGGGTAACATAGGGGAGACGAGGATGAAATGAAACCTAAGCAGTGGTCGTAACGAGAAGTCAGGTACTGGGACACAAAACGATATTTCACACTGAATGCGTGTGTGAGCTGTGTTTATATAGTCTGGTGATTACAGGTGGATTGGTGTCAGGTGTTGTAATTAGAATTCTGGTGACTGGGGTGTGTGTGTGTGTGTGCACTGTGACTCTTGGGAGGTGTAGTCCGGAGTGGCCATGTTTGGAGGCTACTCCGAACTCGGGCTTTCAGCATCATTACTGACACAGACTCTTCCTCCACGCACGCTCGCCACAGTATTTTTCACTCAGGCTTAAGTATTCATTTCCCTGTGTAATTTACTGAGTTACTTTTAAAATTAACATTGACAACTACACACAGTGGAGCGACCTGGCAGCCTGCCACTAATCCCTTGCAAAATCCTTTGCCCTGTTGCTATTTTGGTGTCTGGCAAAGTTTTGGATGAGCTCAAATCCCAGCTCTAATAGTAACAGTTCGCCACTGCTTTAAGGACTTTTTTAATAATTTACTTAAAATGTATTATTTTTAATTAATAATTTCATTTCATTCTATAATTTGGATAACACTGTCCTTATCAGTGAATATCACAATATTGTTGAAAAAAAAAATATATATATATAAGCATATAATATGAATTTGACATTTCTTCCTTACCTGATCCTCAGGAAATTTAGATGATGCTACTTCCTGTTGAGTATGTGGAACATTCCAAATAATTCATAAGGTTGAATTTATTCAAGTAACAGGTTTGAGTAAATGTTGTGGGATGCAATGCAAATGTCCATTTTTTCGTAAACTACAGTGAGTGTCTCATGGAAAAAGATGTTTCAAACATGAGATGTTAAAAGGTTCACACTTTTGAAGTATTTTAATGATTATATTTGATAGTGTAGTTATAGTGGGCTGGGACAGACAGGAATGTAGGCAACGTGCTGTAGAGGTATTATTCATTGTTTTAAGTTAATTATCTGAAATATGTGCATAGGTTGTTGTGAAGGATAACTGATTTATGTTTCAAATGTCTTTTGCCTTTACTTTGTAGACATACATACATACTGTACATATTTGTAAATATAATACCAATGGGACACAAAATGCCACCCCAATCATAGAATCACCCATAGAAGAAGGCATGCCTTTCTACACTGTGCCCTACAATGGCCAATATCATCAACACCTCTCTGGCATCAGGGGTGGTGCCCACCAGCTTCAAGACAGCCGTAGTGATTCCCACGCTCAAAAAGCCTGGCCTGGTCCCGGAAGAAATAAGACACATAAGACAGTCGTGTCTGTATTGTGGTATTTTCAAATGCTTGCACAGATTTTCATTTGACAGGTGGAATGTATAATTGAATGCAAAAGATTTTTCAGGACAAAATGAAGATGAAGGAAATAGAAAGTTCTACTAATCAGAAATTTAGTCTGTTTGGTTTCTCAGGATTTACAGGTAGCACGGTGGTGTCAAGGTCTAATCATGAGCCCTAGGGATGTAGACTGTACCATGGGGGACAGAAATGGACTCCTACTGGACCCCTATTTCTGACAGTGCACAGTGGTGCAGTGGTTAGCACTGTTGCCTCACAGCAAGAAGGTTCTAGATTTGAGCCCAGTGGCAGACGGGGGCCTTTCTGTATGGAGTTTGTATGTTCTCCCCGTGTCTGTACTCCGGTTTCCCTCACAGTTCAAAGACATCCGGTTAGGTTAACATAAGGCAGTCTTGGACTGAAGTGTCTTTGAGCAAGGCACCTAACCCCCAACTGCTCCCCAGGCGCTGTAGCATAGCTGCCCACTGCTCTGGGTATGTGTGTGTGCATTCACTGCTTCAGATGGGTTAAATGCAGAGGAGGAATTTTACTGTGCTTGAGTGTCTCATCTCATCTCATTATCTCTAGCCGCTTTATCCTTCTACAGGGTCGCAGGCAAGCTGGAGCCTATCCCAGCTGACTACGGGCGAAAGGCGGGGTACACCCTGGACAAGTCGCCAGGTCATCACAGGGCTGACACATAGACACAGACAACCATTCACACTCACATTCACACCTACAGTCAATTTAGAGTCACCAGTTAACCTAACCTGCATGTCTTTGGACTGTGGGGGAAACCGGAGCACCCGGAGGAAACCCACGCGGACACGGGGAGAACATGCAAACTCCACACAGAAAGGCCCTCACCAGCCACGGGGCTCGAACCCGGACCTTCTTATTGTGAGGCGACAGCACTAACCACTACACCACCGTGCCGCCCTGTGCTTGAGTGTACAGTGGTGCTTGAAAGTTTGTGAACCATTTAGAATTTTCTATATTTCTGCATAAATATGACCTAAAACATCATCAGATTTTCACACAAGTCCTAAAAGTAGATAAAGAGAACCCAGTTAAACAAATGAGACAAAAATATTATACTTGGTCATTTATTTATTGAGGAAAATGATCCAATATTACATATCTGTGAGTAGCAAAAGTATGTGAACCTTTGCTTTCAGTATCTGGTGTGACCCCCTTGCGCAGCAATAACTGCAACTAAACATTTCCGGTAACTGTTGATCAGTCCTGCACACCGGCTTGGAGGAATTTTAGCCCATTCCTCCGTACAGAACAGCTTCAACTCTGGGATGTTGGTGGGTTTCCTCACATGAACTGCTCGCTTCAGGTCCTTCCACAATATTTCGATTGGATTAAGATCAGGACTTTGACTTGGCCATTCCAAAACATTAACTTTATTCTTCTTTAACCATTCTTTGGTCAAATGACTTGTGTGCTTAGGGTCGTTGTCTTGCTGCATGACCCACCTTCTCTTGAGATTCAGTTCATGGACAGATGTCCTGACATTTTCCTTTAGAATTTACTGGTATAATTCAGAATTCATTGTTCCATCAATGATGGCAAGCCGTCCTAGCCCAGATGCAGCAAAACAGGCCCAAACCATGATACTACCACCACCATGTTTCACAGATGGCATAAGGTTCTTATGCTGGAATGCAGTGTTTTCCTTTCTCCAAACATAACGCTTCTCATTTAAACCAAAAAGCTCTATTTTGGTCTCATCTGTCCACAAAACATCTTTCCAGTAGCCTTCTGGCTTGTCCATGTGTTCTTTAGCAAACTGCAGACGGGTAGCAATGTTCTTTTGGAGAGCAGTGGCTTTCTCCTTGCAATCCTGCCATGCACACCATTGTTGTTCAGTGTTCTCCTGATGGTGGACTCATGAACCTTAACATTAGCTAATGTGAGGGAGGCCTTCAGTTACTTAGAAGTTACCCTGGAGTCCTTTGTGACCTCACCGACTGTTACGCACCTTGCTCTTGGAGTGATCTTTGTTGGTCGACCACTCCTGGGAAGGGTAACAATGGTCTTGAATTTCCTCCATTTGTACACAATCTGTCTGACTGTGGATTGGTGGAGTCCAAACTCTTTAGAGATGGTTTTGTAACCTTTTCCAGCCTGATGAGCATCAGCAACACTTTTGCTGAGATCATCAGAAATCTCCTTTTGTTTGTGCCATGATACACTTCCACAAACATGTGTTGTGAAGATCAGACTTTGATAGATCCCTGTTCTTTAAATAAAACAGGGTGCCCACTCACACCTGATTGTCATCCCATTGATTGAAAACACCTGACTCTAATTTCACCTTCAAATTAACTGCCAATCCTAGAGATTCACATACTTTTGCCACTCCCAGATATGTAATATTGGATCATTTTCCTCAATAAATAAATGACCAAGTATAATATTTTTGTCTCATTTGCTTAACTGGGTTCTCTTTATCTACTTTTAGGACTTGTGTGAAAATCTGATGATGTTTTAGGTCATATTTATGCAGAAATATAGAAAATTCTAAAGGGTTCACAAACTTTCAAGCACCACTGTACATGTGATAAATTTCTTCTTCTTCACAGACGTTCCTTCGTAATCACAAAGAAAAAATATCAAATATATAAATATATAAAATGCGAAAGAGTTTTTTAAACTACACAGATCATTTTGAATCTTTCTTTCTGAATGTAATATAAATTTTCTGTAATAACCTGAACGTATACTCTTTACCTTTATAACGGTGTCCAACCTCTTTCATGTCCTGTTTTTAAACAACATCATAAATCTTGGACTGTTGTGTTGCTATTGGATACTTCACCTTTTTTCCTGTTACTTTTATGAAGTTTTTTTTTTTGTAGCTATCATAAATTATTGTAACTCATTTCTTTTTTTTTTTCATTTAACTTTATGCACTCAACTGTAAATCACATAAAATGTGATACCTGTGTGCTGGGCCTGGGCATGGCAGGCCGGTAATGTCTGCATAGCTGTCTTTATTAGATTTATGTGTGTGTGTGTGTGTGTGTGTGTGCGTGCACACATGGGAGAGGCTCGGGTGTGTTAAAGGTATCTACACATTCTTCTATGCAACTGACCATTTAGAAATGAGTTGTTGTCACCTGGGGAATCATTTAGGAGAGGCACTAGGTCATGATGAGAGGAACAGAGCTGTTCTCACACTTCTATCCCAGCCCCTCTGAGAACATAATGGGCCACAGATTCACGGCTCTGTGCAACACAAAGGAACAGTCAGCGAGCAAAAAGGACTGATGATTTGCAACCTTCACTACTAGACATAATTTACTTGTCAAATCATACAGGAACTTATCACAAATATGCCACTTTTATCTCTCAAACATGATTTGGGATACTCTCTAAACAGATTCTGAATTTGTGCAAAAAAAATTCATCCAGACACAAAAATACCTCTGGATGACATTCCTTTGCAATATTTGGAATTTATTGTTGTCTTTGATGCTACTAGACTAATATCTTATCTGCAAGGTTTTCTATTGAAGGCCAGGGTCAATTGTTCTTATCACGTGTTAAAATACTTCTTTAGCACTTTTTATCCAAACATGTCTCCGCTTCTCCCTTTCCAGTCTCCATTCCTGCACTTTACACAGCTCTCCCACAACTTCACTGGGTATTGAACCCCCTTTGGCAAGCTGAAAGAGGAAGCAAGGGTTGCTCAGCTGTGGGGGGGTTTTGACATGCCTGACGTGCCTGTCACGTAAACTCAGCAAGCCATTGATAGCCTCCTGGAGTTCAGTATACACAAGCAGGTGCTTCATATCTGTTTACTTTCTAAATGGCAAACACAGTCCAGGCAATAAAATCTACTGCTGTGTATGTAAACACACAGTCGAATGTACAAGGACATGCAAGCGTGCACTTACATAGAGACCATAAGTAGGCCACAGTGTACTTACATGCACACATGGAATTACAAAAATGCACTTTATACGCAGACACACAGCCCACTCGCTTTCCCTCCCATCCTGCTGCCAAGTTCATCTGATATGATGCATGACTGAACTGAGTCAATGTTGGGTGGATTGTATGCACTGAATCAACAGGTGGCTATTCAACACATTTCTCATTATTTTGGCACTAGCCATCCCAAAAGTAATATATGCTAACTTAATAACTGCAAGGCAAACAGTATGAGTCATTCTATTTGCTCAAATCCAGTACCCAATCAGTTTGGCTTTGAGCTTTGGGTTGAAGTTTTAAGCAACTTGTCCATGAAGTTGCTTTTGTTGAAAGACAAATGCTCCAAGGATGAGGTCATTGTCTTCCACTGAACATCCTGAACATCCCTTTTATGTTAAGTGAGCCTTGAACCTGTGTTATATGGGTATGTTTCATTTCAGAGGACTGGAATGTTGTGATAAAAGCTTCCAGTGAGAATAGAGCATTGATCCAGTAATTCAAAAAGTGAATAATCAGAACGCTCCATTAGGTATGATCATACAGCTTTTTGAGGTGAACTATTGCCTGGCAGCTAATCATTAAATACTCTGACTCAAACCATGTGAACATCCTGATTGCATTTGGGTGTACATATTTTTATTACATTCATTCATGTGATGTGGTAGATGTCTGCAAACTGTTTTATTTCTGATCAAAGTACTAATTACATATAAACACTTTAGTAACTGTAATTATAAGGATTAATTATATATAAAGAGATGTACCTAAGCTAGTAATGACTGAAAATAATTTGAAAGCACACCCACACTAAGGGCTTGCAGTGTACTGTATTTATGAGTTACATGTAAATGCAATTTCCCAATATGTGCCTATGTTCATAACCATTTGTATTGTAAGAGATTTTGCAAAGATATAAGGGTGCTTTCTGGAAAGGATAATGTTCGTACATCTGAAATCACTATGGTGACATTGTTTTTAAGCAAAGGCTGAGAAAAATAGGAAAATTAAGAAAATGTATATAAAAGGCCCAATATTTTTGGGGCTTTTGGGGCTCCCCTCCTAGAACTGCCACCTTATTGTGGTGGAGGGGTTTGTGTGCTTGAATGATCCTAGGAGCTATGTTGTCGGGGGCATTATGCCCCTGTCAGGGTTTCCCAAGGCAGACAGGTCCTAGGTGACAGGCCAGACCAAGAGCAGTTCACCAAAACCCTTATGGAGAAACCATCAAGGACCGTGACGTTGCCCAGTATGGCGCAGCCGGGGCCCCACCCTGGAGCCAGGCCTGGGGTTGGGGCTCGTATGCAAGCGCTTGGTGGCCGGGCCTTTGCCCATGGGGCCTGGCCGGGCTCAGCCCGAAGAGGTGACGTGGGCCCGACCTCCTGTGGTGGATTGGGTGGCAGTCGAAAGCAGGGGCCTCGACGACCTGATCCCCGGACACAGCGGCTAGCTGTTGGGACATGGAATGTCACTTCGCTGGGGGGGAAAGAGCCTGAGCTTGTGCGGGAGGTTGAGAGGTACTGGCTAGAGATAGTCGGGCTCACCTCCACGCACAGCTTGGGCTCTGGAACCCAGCTCCTCGAGAGGGGCTGGACTCTCCACTTCTCTGGAGTCGCCCATGGTGAGCAGCGGCGGGCTGGTGTGGGCTTGCTTATAGCTCCCCAGCTCAGCCGCCATGTGTTGGAGTTTACCCCAGTGAACGAGAGGGTCGCCTCTCTGCGCCTTCGGATTGAGGAGAGGGCTCTTGCTGTTGTTTGTGCCTACGGGCCGAATAGCAGTATAGAGTATCCGGCCTTCTTGGAGTCCCTGGGAGAGATACTGAGGGGTGCTCAGACTGGGGACTCCATTGTGTTACTGGGGGACTTCAATGCTCACGTGGGCGACAACAGTGACACCTGGAGGGGCGTGGTTGGGAGGAACGGTCTCCCCGATCTGAACCCGAGTGGTGTTTTGTTATTGGACTTCTGTGCTAGTCACGGTTTGTCCATAACGAACACCATGTTCGAGCATAGGGGTGTCCATAAGTGCACATGGCACCAGGACACCTTAGGTCAGAGGTCGATGATAGACTTTGTTGTCGTTTCATCTGATCTCTGGCCCTATGTCTTGGACACTCGGGTGAAGAGAGGGGCTGAGCTGTCAACTGATCACCACCTGGTGGTGAGTTGGATCTGCTGGCAGAGGAGGAAGCTGGACAGACCTGGCAGGCCCAAACGTATGGTGAGGGTCTGCTGGGAACATCTGGCCGAGCACTCTGTTGGGGAGGTCTTTAACTCCCACCTCCGGGAGAGCTTTTCCCAGCTTCCGAGGGAGGCGGGGGACATTGAGTCTGAGTGGACCATGTTCTCTACCTCCATTGTGGACGCAGCTGTTCGGAGCTGTGGCCGCAAGGTCTCCGGTGCCTGTCGTGGCGGCAATCCCCAAACCCGGTGGTGGACACCGGAAGTAAGGGATGCCGTCAAGCTGAAGAAGGAGTCCTATCGGGCCATGTTGACCTCCGGAACCCCTGAGGCAGCTGACGGGTATCGGCAGGCCAGGCGTGCTGCAGCTCGGGCAGTTGCGGAGGCAAAAACTCAGAACTGGGAGGAGTTCGGGGAGGCCATGGAGAAGGACTATCGGTCGGCCTCGAAGAAATTCTGGCAAACTGTCCGGCGCTTCAGGAGGGGGAAGCAGTACTCTGCCAACACTATTTACAGTGCGGGTGGGGAGCTGTTGACCTCGACTGGGGACATTGTCAGGCGGTGGAAGGAATACTTTGAGGATCTCCTCAATCCCACCATCATGTCTTCCATTGAGGAGACTGAGGCTGATGACTCAGAGGTGGACTCGTCCATTACCCAAGCCGAAGTCACTGAGGTGGTTTGCAAGCTCCTCGGTGGCAAGGCACCGGGGGTGGATGAGATCCGCCCTGAGTATCTCAAGTCTCTGGATGTTGTGGGGCTGTCTTGGTTGACACGCCTCTGCAACATCGTGTGGCGGTTGGGGACAGTGCCTCTGGAGTGGCAGACTGGGGTGGTGGTCCCTCTTTTTAAGAAAGGGGACCGGAGAGTGTGCTCCAATTATAGGGGAATCACACTTCTCAGCCTCCCGGGGAAAGTTTACTCTAGGGTACTGGAGAGGAGAATTCGACCAATAGTCAAACCTCGGATCTAGGAGGAACAATGCGGTTTTCGTCCTGGTCGCGGAACACTGGACCAGCTCTATACCCTTCATAGGGTGCTCGAGGGTTCATGGGAGTTTGCCCAACCAGTCCACATGTGCTTTGTGGATCTGGAGAAGGCATTCGACCGTGTCCCCCGTGGTATTTTGTGGGGGGTGCTTCGGGAGTATGGGGTTCGGGGCTCTTTGCTAAGGGCTGTCCGGTCCCTGTACGAACGGAGCAGGAGTCTGGTTCGCATTGCTGGCAGTAAGTCAGACCTGTTCCCAGTGCATGTTGGACTCCAGCAGGGCTGCCCTTTGTCACCGGTTCTGTTCATAATTTTTATGGACAGAATTTCTAGGCGCAGCCAGGGGATGGAAGGAATCCTGTTTGGGAACCACAGGATTTCATCTCTGCTTTTTGCGGATGATGTTGTCCTGTTGGCTTCTTCAAACCAGGACCTCCAGCATGCACTGGGGTGGTTTGCAGTCGAGTGTGAAGCGGCTGGGATGAGAATCAGCACCTCCAAGTCTGAGGCCATGGTTCTCGACCGGAAAAGGGTGGCTTGCCCTCTCCAGGTTGGTGGAGAAGTCCTGCCTCAAGTGGAAGAGTTTAAGTATCTCGGGATCTTGTTCACGAGTGAGGGAAGGATGGAGCGTGAGATCGACAGGCGGATCGGTGCAGCCTCCGCAGTGATGCGGTCGCTTTACCGGTCCGTTGTGGTGAAGAAGGAGCTGAGCCAAAAGGTGACGCTCTCAATTTACCGGTCGATCTATGTTCCGATTCTCACCTATGGTCATGAGCTTTGGGTAATGACCGAAAGAACAAGATTGCGGATACAAGCGGCCGAAATGAGTTTCCTTCGCAGGGTGGCTGGGCGCTCCCTTAGAGATAGGGTGAGAAGCACAGTCACTCGGGAGGAGCTCGGAGTAGAGCTGCTGCTCCTCCACATCGAGAGGAACCAGCTGAGGTGGCTCGGGCATCTTTTTCGGATGCCTCCTGGACGCCTCCCTGGGGAGGTGTTCCAGGCATGTCCCCCCGGGAGGAGGCCCCGGGGAAGACCCAGGACATGCTGGAGGGACTATGTCTCTCGGCTGGCCTGGGAACGCCTCGGTGTTCTTCCCGAGGAGCTGACCGAGGTGTCTGGGGAGAGGGAAGTTTGGGCTTCCATGCTTAGACTGCTGCCTCCGTGACCTGGTCCCTGATAAAGCGGAAGAAGACGAGACGAGACGAGACGAGACGAGATTTTTGGGGCTACCTTCAGGTCTTTTGTGTGCTTTTTGAGATGTATTTGGGCTGGAAATTTTGCTGAAACCTGGCAATCCAAATGATATTAATGTTTCTGCATGCGCCTTGCAACACGAAATAGACCTACTGGATCAAAAACAGGGGGTGGCACGGTGGTTAGCACTGTCGCCTCATAGTAAGAAGGTTCTGGGTTCGAGCCCAGTGGCCGACGAGGGCCTTTCTGTGTGGAGTTTGCATGTTCTCCTCATGTCTGTGTGGGTTTCCTCCGGGTGCTCTGGTTTCCCCTACAGTCCAAAGACATGGAGGTTAGGCTATTTGGTGGCTCTAAATTGACCGTGAGTATTAATGGTTGTTTGTCTCTATGTGTCAGCCCTGCAGTGATCTGGTGACTTGTCCAGGGTGTACCCCACCTCTCACCCATAGTCAGCTGGGATAGGCTCCAGCTTGCCCGTGACCCTGCACAGGATAAGTGGTTACGGATCGTGGATGGATCAAAAACACAGTTGAACAAAGGTATGTCTAAAACCACTCAAACTGAGCTGTTAAACTTTATTCTGGATGACGGTATGTTATTGCTTCTCAGCCGCCGACTACAGGGTTACTCTTCAAATTCACTAGATAGCTTACAAGAAGTCAAATGTGATAGACCCCTAACTTCTTTTTATTTGAGGCCTCCTGTTCAGCCAAAATCTATGGATGTGAGCTGCTGTTTCCACATAAAAAAACAAGCAAACAGACATAAAACATACTTTTTACTTTGCGTACTTGCTTCCATATTTATTTATAAGATTTTAACACACAGAATACTTTCTTTCACCTCCTTAACATTGCACGCCTTCGCCCATTCCTGTCTAATAATGATACACAAACTCTGGTTCATGCTTTCGTTATGTCCCGTATTGATTACCGTAACTCTCTCTTCATTGGCCTCCCTGCAAAGTCCCTTCAAAAATTACAGTACATTCAAAATTCGACAGTCGGAGTCTTCACTCACACAAAACACATGGCCCATATCACCCACATCCTCTCTCAGCTACACTGGTTATGGATCCTGTCCCTGATAAAATTCAAAATACTGATTCTCACCTTTGAAGCTCTACATAACCTGGCTCCCCTCTACCTCAGTGAACTCCTGACCCCCTATTCTCCCTCTCGTTTTCTCAGGTCCTCTTCCTGTAACTTACTTACTGTCCCACATGCCAGACAATCCACCTTGGGAGACAGGTCCTTCAGTGCCATGGCCTCCAAGCTCTGGAATTCTCTTCCTCAATCTCTCCATGGCTGATCTTCTTTCTCAACCTTCAAATCTGATTTAAAGACTTTTCTTTCCCATGAATACTTCTCTTCTTCCTCCTCTGTTTAGTTTATCAAATTTTTTTCTCCCTGTAATGCAACCTTGGTTCTGTGAAAGGCGCTATAAAACAACTTCTTCTTCTTCTTATTATTATTATTATTATTAATGATACAATTTTCAAATTCTAAATTTGTTGCTCTCACACACACAAACATAAACAGTACAATGTTAATTGAAATGTTTTTATGTCTTTCCATGGCACAAAAAGTTCACTGAAATATAAATTGTTTTTACTCCAATTCAGACGTGGTCAATTCCCACCCACCTGATTGCTGTTTTGAGCTCCCGGCCACAGATGGTGGTGGCATCATTGGGATTCAAACTAGCCATCCCTGGATGACAGAGCTAACATTTTTCTGTTCCACCACTTGGAGCTAAGTATAAGTTTTAAAGCAAACCTTTGCACACTAATATAATATATGCAATTTCATACTAGGACCTACATTTGTGTCTTGGTTGTAAAGGAGTGAGCAGAACATAGGTGTGATTACTTTTTTAATGATGATTGTGATTTTAGTTTATGCTCAAACTTCCTGTCTGTGTGAATGCAAAGATAACTGTAAACTAAACATCCAAAGGAAAGTAACTTTGTAAATGAAGAGTTTGGTTCGAAAACGTGATAATAAATGCCAAATTTGAAAAATTGAAACTCCTGCCACCAAACCATCAGCAATTATCATATCTTACTCATACCATATTCAGTTTTCGCCAAAACATGATATCTGCCATTGATTTACACACTGCATTATGGCCTTTCATTCCAAAACGCAACAAGCGCCATCATCGATTTTTTTCAAAACTAGACATATCCATTTAGCCAGTCAGAGACTGCCATTGGCATGAATTCTTCTAAGATGGCTGCACCCATGAAGTAGGAAATCACTTCGTCACTTCTCGCATTTACTGGACAATTTCACGCTGAATTATGAATAATTACAATAAAATAATCTAAAACAATAAAATAATCTCATCTCATTATCTCTAGCCGCTTTATCCTTCTACAGGGTCACAGGCAAGCTGGAGCCTATCCCAGCTGACTACGGGTGAAAGGCAGGGTACACCCTGGACAAGTCGCCAGGTCATCACAGGGCTGACACATAGACACAGACAACCATTCATACTCACATTCACACCTACGGTCAATTTAGAGTCACCAGTTAACCTAACCTGCATGTCTTTGGACTGTGGGGGAAACCGGAGCACCCGGAGGAAACCCACGCGGAGACGGGGAGAACATGCAAACTCCACACAGAAAGGCCCTCGCCGGCCCCGGGGCTCGAACCCAGGACCTTCTTGCTGTGAGGCGACAGCGCTAACCACTACACCACCGTGCCGCCCATAAAATAATCTATAATAATAAAATAATATGTCATGAAAGAACATGGTTAAATGCATTTTAAATAGAAAGGGATATGTAGCATTTTGAGGAAAAATTTGACAAAAAAATAATTACTTGGTTCAGTTAAAAGCTGTTAATTAGTTCTAGATTTCATTTTTGAAGTTTATTATCATTAAGGAGTTAGTCAATAAATTTTACAACAGGATACAGTGGTTTTCCTTTTATCACTTCCCATAAACAGAAAAAGTGATTTTTCTCGAAACAATGGAATTGGATATATAGCATTTTGGAACCAAACTCTTCCAATGCAGTTCTCATAATAAATTGCTGATTTAAAAAAGTGGAAAAATAACCTTTTGAAGGTCCCCTCTTCATCGTCCTGCACCAAAATCATCAGTTCGATAAAGACAGCATTATTTCAAATGGTGAAATGCAGGGGGAAAATGGTGTGTGGACGCAAAAGGCCAGAGGAATGTCTCTTTAGGGTTCTTACTACCAACCACAAGGTTACTCTGTAATTTTAGGGCATGAATAATGATGGCAACACCCCCAACCCCATGGCTACATTCATGTGCAACCACACACTGTAGAATTTATCCTGCAGCTTGGTCCAGATGCTGGAACAGCTCTTCCCCCACGTCAGCTTAGGGGCCCAAGGCCGTGTGTATACACATTACTAAACACTTACTCCCAGCACATGAAGAATTATCATACACACAGTGGCAGTAGCCAACCATACAAACTATAATAGAAACCTCAAAAACTTTATGCACTTTGCTGTGCAATTCAAAGTTTGAAAGTTCAGGGTTGTGGTATGATCTGCTATTGTTCTGTTTCTTTTCTTTCGTCTGCTCATGGACAATGACATGTAGCAACTGCCTTCACGCCATGTGGATTGGACTTGGTGGTGGTGGTGCTTTAATGAAGTCTGTCTTGAGACTGTGCACAGACAAGCATTCATCACTGTGGGTGGTCCTGTATCATAGTCTCTCCAAGCTGTAGCTGAGCATATTACGACCTGTAGAGGATGTGAGCTCTGACAACCTTTCAAATTGGTGGCACGCACTATTTGCAGTAATAGAATCATTTCATGGGTTGGTACATACATTCAGTTGCTAACGCTGGTCTTTATTTACACATCATTACCTGGTGATCTGATCTGTAATCAGTACCACTTACTGCAGTTCCAAATAACCGAGGCATTTATACAGTTCACGCCTGTCTTGCTTACATACAGAAAAGGTACTTACAACGGTCCTTTCTTATTTACCAACTGCAGTCTTCATCATGGACATACATATATTAATTCCATAAATGCTAAAATTGAAACAGATGCTTTCCCCATGGTTTCCGAGTGAAAAAAATTGAAAAGTACTTGTATTTTAGAATTTCAAATAACAGGATAATGGACATAAAAGTTATTAAAATATTTCACACACAGAAAGGTAGATGCAGACTTATCATCTTACTATTTTATGTATTTTATATATTAGATTTTTTTCTCATTATTGTCTTAACATACGTTATTCGACTATTTTTGTGAAACACACTAATTATCACGTTGCTGTAAATGACCTTTCTCTTAAATACCATCTCCATTATGTCCTCAGATTATGCAAAATCAGATCAGCCATAATGGAAAATAAATAAATAAATAAATAAATAAAACATTAAATACATTACATTACATTCTGCAATTTTGTATATAATTATGCATATATGTATTATATCTTTGAATCATATAATATCTGTATTTTAGTTTTATTTCTGCCTTTATTTATGAATTTCTGCCTTCAGATATTCCTTATTTTTTTCGACATGTTTAAATATTTTTCTAGACTTATTTTGTTTATATTCATTTATTCCTGAATTTATTATTTTCACTTTAATTAATTTATATATGATTCTTATACCATTTCATTTCTTCATTTTTTTTTTCATTTTTGTGTTTATTTATTTTTGTAGTTCCTTGCCCTTATGCCAATGAAGGAACTACCAAAACAAAACAAAAAAGCAAAAAAAACCAACAACAAATGTGTCACACTGTCTTCGTATTCCTACTAGTTGATCGATGTCAGATTCCACAAATTGAGTGTACATATCTGGATCTTGAATGCATCTTTAATCTGCAGTCAGAGTCCTGTAGTTGTCCTGCCTGAAAGTTCTTATTTTCTTTTTTTTTTCGTTTCCGTTTCCAGTTGAGAGTACGCTGTGCGCATTCTGGCTGCCGCTTCTCACCGGAGCTTTTTATTTTATTTTATTTTATTTTATTTTATTTTATTTTCCCTTTTGTTTTTCTTTTTTGTGTTTGTGCAGTTTGATGTTTGTTTTTTGTTTTTGTTTCAGTGTTTTGTCTGCCGATTGTGGCATAGCTCCGGACCCAGTTTTGGGCGTCGGTTCCCTCCAGGCCTTGGTCCGCCATGGGTGATGCCTGTGCTCCTCATTATGGACTGTAGTGAGCTCATTGCTCTTTTAACATCAGGGTTGTCCAGCGCTCTGTGTGGCGGTGCTTTTGTGCTTGGTGTGGTGTTCCGAGCGATGTTGCCCAGCGGCGGCGTGGCAGCTGCGCAGGCGTTATGGGATTTATTTTCATGCGCCTTTTGGTGGGACTGTGGCTGCTACACCATTGGAATGACATCCTGACCTTCTTTTGGTAGACTTTTTTCCCCCCTATAATTGTAAAGCACCCTTGGGTATGACAAAGGCGCTATATAAATTTAACTTATTATTATTATTATTGTTATTATTATTATTATTGTTCACATGACTTACTCTTCCATGTAGTTTGGTACCATGTAGTACTCTTATGGAGTTTGTTCCTGTTTGATACACTGATATAGAAGTTCATCCTGTAATGGTTAGGTACAAGGGGGAAATGGCCTGTTGCCAAAAAAATACACTCCAAAATTCACATCATATCTCATACATTCACTGTCCACTTTATTAGGAACACCCCATACACCTGCTTATTCATACAATTATACAATCTGCCAATCGTGGCAGCAGCACAATGCATAAAATCATGCAGATTCAGGTCAAGCGATCCGGTTAATGCTCACATCAAACACTCAAATGGTGAAAAAACCAACAACAACAAAAGAAATCAACAACAATCAGAAATGCCTGGTTGATGAGAGAGGTCAATGGAAAATGGCCAAATTAGTTTGATCTGGCAGGAAGCCTACTGTAACTGAAATAACCATCCTGTACAATCGTGGTGAACAGAAAAGCATCTTCAAATGCACAACACAATGAATTTTGAGGCAGATGGGCTACCACAACAGAAAACTACACTGGGTTTCACTCCAGTAAGACAAGAACAGGTATCTGAGCATAGAGTGCTTATAGGCTCACAGAAACTGAACAGCTGAAGATTGGAAAAAACATCATTTCTTTTATCGTATAAGATTAAATAAAGTTCAATAATCCAGTGAGATATTCACATGTGTGCTCTGTCGATGTTTCTTTCACTGAGTTTTAATGTTAACTGATGTGAAGGAGTTCTGTCCTACTCTCACAGATCACTCAGGAGTCCTATACCTGAATGGAAAAAATTCAACCTCTCTCAAACTAACACTAAGAAAGAAAGAAAGAAAGAAAGAAAGAAAGAAAGAAAGAAAGAAAGAAAGAAAGAAAGAAATTGATCAGTAATGAAGAAAAAAAATCACACTTAGAAAGAATTCTGAATTACCTAAATGAAATCAATAAAAATATACTTAAAAATACAGAAATTACTAAAACTAAAGAAGGAAAAATTAAAGCTAGTCGGCCTTTTGATTTAATAAAATCAGTGAAATTTAGTTCCCCCTGAAATTTAGTCTTTGTGATATATGTTTATTTCTGTAATATCTCACAAAATATCAGGCCATTCTATGGCTGGGAAGTTATTTAATTTGAGGGGATTCCCTAGCAAATAATGTGCGTGAAATTGCTCGCTTCGCATCTGTGTGTGCATGCACAGGTTTACCTTCTCCTTCTTTTTCTTCTTTGTTGCAATGTTAAGGTGGGTGGAGCACAGAAGCATGGCAGGCCAGAACTGGGTTCTCAAAAAACCTTTTTATTTTAGCTTTTCAGCTTTCGCTGTCTCAGTCACACACGCGCACTCACACACGCGCGTTCTGGTTCGGGAAAGAGCTCTCTTCCTCTGCTCTCCCTCTCCTCTTATAGGGCGCGGTCACCGGGGAAGACACACAAACACAGGTTAAATCCCGTCAGGTGCAGTGATTCTGCCACTTACCTTCCCTGACTCCGCCCTCCATTCACAGACCGACACTTGACCATGCCCCCGCTGCCACATACCCCTACTGCCCGACTCAGGCCAGGGAGCCGTCCGGCCTGCAGCTGACTCCCCCCCCCGACTGGAGAGAAAATCCGCCACGACCATCTGCGCCCCCGGCCTGTGGACCATCTCAAACTTAAACGGCTGGAGTGCCAGATACCAACGGGTGATCCGCGCGTTGGCACCCTTCATGCGGTGGAGCCACTGCAGGGGCGTGTGGTCTGAGCAGAGGGTGAAAGGGTGCCCCAGCAGGTAGTAGTGGAGGGCGAGAACCACCCATTTGATGGTGAGGCATTCCTTTTCTATGGTGCTGTACCTGCCCTCGTGCACTGACAGCTTTCGGCTGATGTACAGCACTGGGCGGTCCTCCCCCTCCACCTCCTGGGACAGAACAGCCCCCAGCCCTCTGTCTGATGCGTCCATCTGCAAAACAAAGGGGAGAGAAAAGTCAGGGGAGTGTAACAGTGGCCCCCCACACAGTGCAGCCTTTACCTCAGAGAAAGCCCGCTGGCATTGCTCCGTCCACTGGACCGGATCTGGTACCCCCTTTTTAGTGAGATCTGTCAGCGGGCTGGTGACATCTGAATAATTAGGTATAAACCTATGATAGTAGCCAGCCAGCCCCAGGAACTGTCTCACCCCCTTTTTGGTCTTGGGCCTCGGGCAGGCCGCAATCACTGCTGTCTTATTAATTTGGGGAAGCACCTGCCCATTGCCCAAGTGGAAGCCCAGATACCGTACTTCCACCCACCCAATCACACACTTCTTTGGGTTGGCTGTGAGACCCGCTTGCCTCAGCGATCTAAGGACGGCCCTTAGGTGTTCTAGGTGCCGCAGCCAGTCATTACTATAAATGATGATGTCGTCCAGGTATGCGGCCGTGTAGGTGGCGTGGGGGCGGAGGACCCTATCCATAAGCCGCTGGAACATAGCGGGCGCCCCAAACAGCCCAAAGGGAAGTGTGACAAACTGGTGTAAGCCAAACGTTGTGGAAAAGGCCGTTTTCTCTCGGGATAGCAGAGTCAAGGGGATCTGCCAATATCCCTTTGTCAAATCCAGTGTCGAATAAAAATGAGCCGTGCCTAGTCGATCGAGCAACTCATCAATACGAGGCATTGGGTACGCATCAAATTTAGACACCGCGTTGACTTTTCTATAGTCCACACAGAACCGGACCAACCCATCAGCCTTGGGAACCAAGACCATGGGGCTGCTCCAGTCACTGTGGGACTCCTCGACGATGCCCATTTCGAACATGGCCTCGAGTTCTTCCCGAACCACCTTTTTCTTGTGTTCGGGCAGTCTGTAAGGATGGCTGTGCACTACTACCCCCGGGGGCATCTCAATGTGGTGCTCTATGAGGTGGGTGCGGCCGGGCAGGGGCGAGAACACATCAGAAAATTCTGTCTGCAACCGGGCGACCTCCGTGAGTTGGGTCGGGGAGAGGTGCTCTCCACAGGGGACTGGAGCAGTGGGCAATGTCAATTTTCCCTTTTGAAACTCCGGCCCCAGCTCCGCCTTCTCTGGAAACACTGACACCAATGCCACGGGGACCTCCTCTTTCCAAAGTTTTAACAGATTGAGGTGGTAAATCTGTAACGCCCCACCCCTGTCCATTTGCCTCACCTCACAGTTGACGTCCCCGACTCGCCGTGTGACCTCAAAGGGTCCTTGCCACCTGGCGATCAATTTGGAGCTCGACGTGGGCAACAACACGAGTACTTTATCTCCCGGTGTGAATTCCCTAAGGCGTGTGCCCCTGTCGTACAGACGGACTTGACGTTCTTGAGCCTGCCGCAAATTCTCCTGGGTTAGGTGCTTGAGTGTGTGGAGTTTGGCACGCAGATCAATAATGTATTGAATTTCATTTTTGCTTGTTGAAGGTCCCTCCTCCCAATTTTCATGCAGCACATCTAAAATGCCACGCGGCTTACGCCCGCATAATAATTCAAATGGGGAGAACCCCGTGGAGGCTTGTGGGACCTCTCGCACTGCGAATAACAGGGGCTTGAGCCATTTATCCCAGTTGCATGCATCCTCGCTTACAAATTTCCAGATTATGTTCTTGAGGGTGCGATTGAACCGTTCAACTAAGCCATCTGTTTGTGGGTGATAAATGCTGGTGCGGATGGGCTTAATTCCCAGTAACCCATACAGTTCGCGCAGTGTGCGTGACATAAACGTAGTGCCTTGATCAGTCAGAATCTCTTTGGGGATTCTGACTCGGGAGATGACGTGGAAGAGCGCTTCCGCAATACTACGTGCTGAGATATTGCAAAGAGGCACTGCTTCCAGATATCGCATTGCATAGTCTACCAGGACTAAAATAAAGCGATATCCTCATGTTGACCGATCTAATGGCCCGACGAGATCCATCCCAATTCTTTTGAATGAGGTCTCTATTAATGGCAGAGGGCGCAAAGGCGCTTTTGGAATGGCCACTGGATTTACTAACTGGCATTCGCGTCATGCCATACACCACCTACGGACATCGCCACAAATCCCTGGCCAATAGAACCGGGCCATTATTTGGGCTAGTGTCTTATCCTGCCCCAAGTGTCCGGCCATGGGATTAAAGTGAGCCACCTTGAATATAAATTCCCGGCGGCTCTTTGGGATCAAAAGCTGGGTTATCGGTTCCTTCATCTGAGTGTCCTGCATCACTCGGTACAACCTATCCTTAATAATGGAAACATAGGGGAAGGACGGGGTGGCGTTTGGCTGGAGAGTTTGACCATCAATTACTCTCACTTGGTCAAACGCATGCCGCAGAGTCTTGTCTCACAACTGCGCCAATGGGAAATCCACAAAGGATTCCCTGAGAGAGGGAGGAGGAGCCTGCTGCTCCTCACTCTGGCGCGGTGGTGATGTAGACGGCTCTGTGACAGCTGCTCCTGCCAAAGCCACACCGGGACCTCCCCCTGCTAAATTATGGCAGGCCCTACTCTTCACTAAATGTGTCATTAATTCCCTAAATCTCGGCCAATCAGTCCCCAAAATTATCAAGTGGGTAAGGCGAGGATTAACTGCCGCCTTTACTCTAAATTTCTCCCCTTGAAATAGAATGTGGACTGACACTAAAGGGTAGTTGTGAACATCCCCATGCACACACAGTACCTTCACCACATGTGCTCTCCCCAATGCCTTGTCTTGCACCAGGCTTTGGTGGATTGAGGTCTGATTACAGCCAGAGTCCACCAAAGCTTGATACGTATCCCCTTGGATACTCATCAGTATGCAATACGCTCCGGCCCGATCGAGGGCAGTCCCTGGTGCGTCGGGGATCTGGACCACCGCGCCCACCTCCATTGCCGAGCACTGATGCTGGAGGTGCCCCGGTTCTCCGCAGTGCCAGCATACTGGCCCAGGCTTTCCCTCTGCACCGGTGTTCCAGAGCTCACTCACCTGATGGGGGGGAGACACAGACACAGAAGTAGGAAACGGTAGGGCACCGCAGGTGTGGTGGGCCAGCTGGGGTGGAGCCGGCCCCCGCCTCCACAGTGGGGGAATGGGGTGAGGACGGGGAACAGAAGGGGAGAGAGAGAGAGAGGAGAGGGGAGAAGAGGAGACATGCTGTCCTGCCGTCGGAATAGCTGCCATATGGCCCTCCGCCAGCTCAATGGCCTGATCCAGCGATGCCGGGCGATGGCACTGGACCCACTCTGCTGTTCCTTCCTGAAGTCGGGCGATGAATTGTTCCAACACCACCATGTCGATGATTCCCTCGGCATCGCGGTTGTCAGCCCTCAGCCACCACCGGCAGGTGTCCCGGAGTTGCTGGCCAAACGCGAACGGCCGGCCAACCTCCTCCAGGCGCAGTGCGCGGAAGCGCTGCTGCTGCTGCTCCGGGGTCCACCCCACATGTTGGAGGACAGCTCTGAGGAGGTTGGCGTAGACCAGCCGGCTGTCGGTGGGGAGCTGTAGCTCAGCCAGCTGCGCCTCGCCCGTTAGCAGGGGGAGGAGGCGTGCCGCATGCTGTTCCACTGGCCAACCCCACGCCTCTGCTGCCTGCTCAAAAAGAGCGAGGAAGGCCTCGGGGTCATCATGCAGGCCCATCTTTGTTAGGGTGAGGTGGGGAGGGTCCGCCGCGGTGGTGACGGTGGACCCCGCTGACACGAGCAGGTGCCAGAATGCTTGGCGATCTTCCTGCTGCGCCAGCACGAGGGCTTCAAACCGTTGTTCCTGCTCCTTCCAGAGGGTGACCAGCACCTGGTGCTGGCTCTGTTGGGCCGTGGAGAGGGCATGGACCAGGTCCTGGTAGGGGGAGGACTCCATGAGGCTGTTCTCTTCTGTACTTGGTCCCAGGTTTCGGCACCACTGTTGCAATGTTAAGGTGGGTGGAGCACAGAAGCATGGCAGGCCAGAACTGAGTTCTCAAAAAAACTTTTTATTTTAGCTTTTCAGCTTTCGCTCTCCCAGTCACACACGCGCACTCACACACGTGCATTCTGGTTTGGGAAAGAGCTCTCTTCCTCTGCTCTCCCTCTCCTCTTATAGGGCGTGGTCACTGGGGAAGACACACAAACACAGGTTAATTCCCGTCAGGTGCAGTGATTCTGCCACTTACCTTCCTTGACTCCACCCTCCATTCACAGACCGACGCTTGACCATGCCCCCGCTGCCACATTCTTCTTTTGGGTTTTATGGCAGCTGGCATCCACAGTGTTGCATTACTGCCACCTACAGGTTTACCTTTGACCATGCACTGACAGTTACATAATTTTGTCGCTAAAAAAACAGCTGATCACACCGAGGTGCTCGCTGACCGCTGATATTTATTAGTTTGGTCCTGCATTTCCTTTCCTTCGTATATAACATAATGTCTTTTCTTCTTGCTTTTCATTACTGTAGTTGGTCTTTCACGTTTCATTCACACACTCATGTCCTCCATTTTTCTCTCCTGTTTCAAATTTGTATCCCATAATGCCTTGCATGAAAGGGGAAAGCCCACTCACCATGTCATGCATGATGTAGTATCTTGAATTGGGTCGTGGTGAAGCAGGAAAAAGTAGTGGAGAATTTAGTGCCATGTGGCCCTAAATTCATTAATTGTTCTATTTAAAAAAAAAAAAACTAATAAATTTGCAAGTCTGTGATTTGAATTCAGTAGCTTTTGGTCCACTGAACAAAAATAATTGGGTGTCGGGGAAAATTCTTTTTAGTTTTTTTCAAAACTAATAATATCTACAGAATTTAGTGTTTTTTTAAAAACCTTTGTTTCTAATGAATTTATTGCATCAGTTATTTTCCTTTCTTTTCCCCCCATTATGTCAGAATCAATTCCTCCATATTTAGAACAGGAAGCAATGATATTACCCAAGAGTGTATGCACTGAGATATACATTAGCTCACACTTGCCTCTATAAGCCACATATGCTATATGTTGATGGGCTGTTAACAATGGGTCTGCTGTTTGCCACACTGCTGTTGAGTTGACTCGCACCTGTGCTTGGCAGCCCTCCCAGCAAAACCACACAAAGCCCCACTTATTGCTTTTCCATATCAATTACACTGACATTTTTCTGTTATTATATTTTCTGAGTGGATAGACTGAAAAAAAAAACGATATCTGGATTATAAAGACTACATTAATCATACGATGACTAAAGTGCTAACCTCTGTAAACTACAATTCAAAAGCCAAAACCTTTCTTCCAGTTAACCAGCCCTTCCTTCCTTCTTCTGCCTGATAGGGAGGGGTACAAAACTTAAAAATAATGTATTGTTCCTTTTATTAACTTGTGTCTTACACAGGTACTTGTACTCAGAGAAATAGTACACTCTCTTAGCCTCTGTATTCATATGTATGTGTGAAAAAGAGGTGTGAGTGAAGTGAGGAGTGAGGGGTGGAGATGTTCATGACATGGCATTGTTGGCTGAATGGAGCGCTGAAACCTCAGAAGCAGTGCCTCGTGTGAAGGGTTTTTGTGTAGGTTTAAGCCTGGGGGCTGGAGGCATTAGTGGACATTCTGATAAACACCAGTGCTCCTGTGACAGAAGCAATAATTTTAAATCTTTTCCCCCAGGTGAGTCTCAATAAAGTGGGGAAGAAAACAAAGGAGTTCAATTTGTTGTGCAATGATACAGTTCGTGTGAAGCTGTAACTGATATAGTCTGTAACTGATACAGTCTGTGGCCCAGACTGTATGTGGATACCTAGGCATATTGTGTCCTTAAATTATGTTGTAGATTTAAAAAAAAAAAATTGAGCGTGATGCTTAATGTCCCCTCTTTGAGAATTGCACAATGTTATCCTCAACTGCATTAGTTGTTTCTCTTTGGCTGTAATGTACAAGCTATATGACTTGTTTCCTGTGTAAAATGATGCAAAAACAAATGAAAGGATTCTTGTAAGATCCTGTCGTCTTTAAAGTAGCCAACCTCCTGCCACTGGGGCTATTGTGTTGATGCCTTTCAGTGTGTAAGAGGCTCTTGTGGAATCAGCAAAGTGGGGGTTTCAAAATATAGAGAGCTTGACTCTGAAATTCCTCCGAGTTGCCAGGGGAAGCCTTTATCACAACTTCAGCTGTATTGAAGCTCAAGCACATCCTGTGTGCTCATCCTGTGACTCCTGCTGGGCAGTTTACAGTCGTGGTACAATTTATTCATTAGATGTTAAAACTAGATGTTTATATTCAACAGTCAAACCGATGAAGAGATCCATGGATTCTTAAATAATGCCTACAACTAAATTTGCCTGTTTTAACAAATCAAGAAAAACAAAAACAGCCCTTAGTGAATTTTGAAGACTACTTCAGATAAGTAACTCTGACATAGACACAGTTTCTGTTTGCATACCTTTATGAAAAAATAAAGAGATTGAAGAAATTGTTAACAGTTGTTTCAAAAAGTTATTCAGTGAGTTAGTTTTTACATGTTTCATGTTTTTAATTAGGTAACAAATTTGCCAAATGCTATGTTTGTCTTGCAAATTCCTCATGACATACAGTTGGCTGACAAATTAAAGAAAAATAACAAAAGATATCTTAGGAACAGCTTGGCTTAGATTTTACAACTCAGTGGAATTCTGCATGAGAGATGAAGACCATTCTTCCAAATGATATTCCCTCAACTGCATGGTGTTTTGATGATGGTGGAAAGGTGGGAGAGAGACATATTGGTCCAAACTCTCCCACAGGTGTTCTGTTGGGTTGAGATCTGCTGGTGACTGTGACAATCTAGATAGATAGATAGATTCTTAAATAATGTTTGTGACTATTTGTAAAACAGAGGTTGTGTAGGTTTTTTTCTACTCAAAAATCACGTGGGATATAAAATCCTTTGCACGAGGATAGATAGATAGATAGATAGATAGATAGATAGATAGATAGATAGATAGATAGATAGATAGATAGATAGATAGATAGATAGATAGATTCTTAAATAATGTTTGTGACTATTTGTAAAACAGAGGTTGTGTAGGTTTTTTTCTACTCAAAAATCACGTGGGATATAAAATCCTTTGCACGAGGATAGATAGATAGATAGATAGATAGATAGATAGATAGATAGATAGATAGATAGATAGATAGATAGATAGATAGATTCTTAAATAATGTTTGTGACTATTTGTAAAACAGAGGTTGTGTAGTTTTTTTTCTACTCAAAAATCACGTGGGATATAAAATCCTTTGCAAGAGGATAGATAGATAGATAGATAGATAGATAGATAGATAGATAGATAGATAGATAGATAGATAGAGAATGTTTGTGACCATTTGTAAAACAAAGGTTGTATAGGTTTTTATTTTCTCTCTCACTCAAAAATCACATGGGATATTAAAACATTTGCACTAGGATAGACCGACAGACAGACAGACAGACAGACAGACAGACAGACAGACAGACAGATAGATAGATAGATAGATAGATAGATAGATAGATAGATAGATAGATAGATAGATAGATAGATAGATTCTTAAATAATGTTTGTGACCATTTGTAAAAGAGAGGTTGTATAGGTTTTTTTCTCCAACTCCAAAATCATGTGGGATATTAAAACATTTGCACTCAGATTGATAGATCAATCAATAGATAGATAGATAGATAGATAGATAGATAGATAGATAGATAGATAGATAGATAGATAGATAGATTCTTAAATAATGTTTGTGACCATTTGTAAAACAGAGGTTGTATAGGTTTTTTCTCCAACTCAAAAATCATGTGGGATATTAAAACATTTGCACTAGGACAGACAGACAGACAGACAGACAGACAGACAGACAGACAGACAGACAGATAGATAGATAGATAGATAGATAGATAGATAGATAGATAGATAGATAGATAGATAGATAGATAGATTCTTAAATAATGTTTGTGACCATTTGTAAAACAGAGGTTGTATAGGTTTTTTTCTCCAACTCAAAAATCATGTGGGATATTAAAACATTTGCACTAGGACTGATAGATCAATCAATAGATAGATAGATAGATAGATAGATAGATAGATAGATAGATAGATAGATAGATAGATAGATAGATAGATAGATAGATAGATGCTTAAATAACATTTGTGACCATTTGTAAAACAGAGGTTGTATAGGTTTTTTTCTCCAACTCAAAAATCATGTGGGATATTAAAACATTTGCACTAGGACAGACAGACAGACAGACAGACAGACAGACAGACAGACAGACAGATAGATAGATAGATAGATAGATAGATAGATAGATAGATAGATAGATAGATAGATAGATAAATAATGTTTGTGACCATTTGTAAAACAGAGGTTGTATAGGTTTTTTCTCCAACTCAAAAATCATGTGGGATATTAAAACATTTGCACTAGGACAGACAGACAGACAGACAGACAGACAGACAGACAGACAGACAGATAGATAGATAGATAGATAGATAGATAGATAGATAGATAGATAGATAGATAGATAGATAGATAGATACTTAAATAATGTTTGTGACCATTTGTAAAACAGAGGTTGTATAGGTTTTTTTCTCCAACTCAAAAATCATGTGGGATATTAAAACATTTGCACTAGGACAGACAGACAGACAGACAGACAGACAGACAGACAGACAGACAGACAGACAGACAGACAGACAGATAGATAGATAGATAGATAGATAGATAGATAGATAGATAGATAGATAGATAGATAGATAGATAGATAGATAGATAGATAGATAGATAGATAGATAGATAAATAATGTTTGTGACCATTTGTAAAACAGAGGTTGTATAGGTTTTTTCTCCAACTCAAAAATCATGTGGGATATTAAAACATTTGCACTAGGACAGACAGACAGACAGACAGACAGACAGACAGACAGACAGACAGACAGACAGACAGACAGACAGACAGATAGATAGATAGATAGATAGATAGATAGATAGATAGATAGATAGATAGATAGATAGATAGATAGATAGATAGATACTTAAATAATGTTTGTGACCATTTGTAAAACAGAGGTTGTATAGGTTTTTTTCTCCAACTCAAAAATCATGTGGGATATTAAAACATTTGCACTAGGACAGACAGACAGACAGACAGACAGACAGACAGACAGACAGACAGACAGACAGACAGATAGATAGATAGATAGATAGATAGATAGATAGATAGATAGATAGATAGATAGATAGATACTTAAATAATGTTTGTGACCATTTGTAAAACAGAGGTTGTATAGGTTTTTTTTCTCCAACTCAAAAATCATATGGGATATTAAAACATTTGCACTAGGACAGACAGACAGACAGACAGACAGACAGACAGACAGACAGACAGATAGATAGATAGATAGATAGATAGATAGATAGATAGATAGATAGATAGATAGATAGATAGATACTTAAATAATGTTTGTGACCATTTGTAAAACAGAGGTTGTATAGGTTTTTTTCTCCAACTCAAAAATCATGTGGGATATTAAAACATTTGCACTAGGACAGACAGACAGACAGACAGACAGACAGACAGACAGACAGACAGACAGACAGATAGATAGATAGATAGATAGATAGATAGATAGATAGATAGATAGATAGATAGATAGATAGATAGATGCTTAAATAACATTTGTGACCATTTGTAAAACAGAGGTTGTATAGGTTTTTTTCTCCAACTCAAAAATCATGTGGGATATTAAAACATTTGCACTAGGACAGACAGACAGACAGACAGACAGACAGACAGACAGACAGACAGACAGATAGATAGATAGATAGATAGATAGATAGATAGATAGATAGATAGATAGATAGATAGATAGATAGATAGATAGATAGATAGATAGATAGATAGATAGATAGATAATGTTTGTGACCATTTGTAAAACAGAGGTTGTATAGGTTTTTTCTCCAACTCAAAAATCATGTGGGATATTAAAACATTTGCACTAGGACAGACAGACAGACAGACAGACAGACAGACAGACAGACAGACAGACAGATAGATAGATAGATAGATAGATAGATAGATAGATAGATAGATAGATAGATAGATAGATAGATAGATAGATACTTAAATAATGTTTGTGACCATTTGTAAAACAGAGGTTGTATAGGTTTTTTTCTCCAACTCAAAAATCATGTGAGATATTAAAACATTTGCACTAGGACAGACAGACAGACAGACAGATAGATAGATAGATAGATAGATAGATAGATAGATAGATAGATAGATAGATAGATAGATAGATAGATAGATAGATAGATAGATAGATAGATAGATAGATAGAGTCAGTCTTAAACAATGTCTGTGCAAACTCTTGTTCAGTTCTAACTGTTTGAACTTGGCCTGAAGCTATAAGGGTGCAAATTACAGGCTACAGGTAGGTTAACTTTTGACAGATTGTGGGCGGGGAACTTTCCCGGGGCCACACCCCATTACCATTAAAAACGTTCTCAACATTCCAGGGGGCGGGGTTGAAAGTTCTCAGCGTTTCTCAATGAGACTCCAATAAGCGCAGCTGGGAGAGCCGCGAGTCCCAGCGTGGAGTGGAGTGGAGTGAGTGGAGCAGTGGAGTGGAGTTGAGTGGAATTGAGTGGAGTTCAGGTCCTCACAGCTCCTAAGTGACTCCGGATACAGAATGGATTACCGGCGGATAAAACGAATTGTATTTGTCATTTTATTTATGAACTGCGTATTTATTTCTCTTCAGAATAAAGAAGGTAAGTTCACGGTTTGGATTGGTTTAAAAAAAAAAAAAACTTTTGCGTAAATGTTGGTTCACTCACATGGCTGGCAGTCACTGAGCCACACCAAGTACCGTTCAGCTCTGTTCTCTACTTAAAACATCCCAGCGACAACGTTTGGCGTAAAAAAAAGTGCTTAAAAAATACAAGCATAACAAAAACAAACAAAAAAACTCTTGCACTTGAACTGAGCTCGCTATCAGTAATGCGGACTCATATTTCTAGTGTTGGAATTTTAAAGCTGAAAAATTTTATCCAGGGTTCGAATCCTGCAGCCTCTATGAGAAAACTGTTTGTAAGTATTGGCATTGTAGAAAGAGGATTACAGCAGACCATCAATGTAAAAGATCAAAGTGCACAAATAAAAAATAGTTGTTATTATTATTATTATTATTATTATAAACATCAATATACAGAAGATTAGAAGTTTACCTGTTGCTTAACATTTAACCTCAGTGCATTCCTTTAAAATTAAAATGAAACCTGCTGATGATTTATCTGGATTGATTATTACATTTTCATGTCTTTTATTCTTCCAGTGGTGCTGCTGGACATGATGGCATCCGGAGGAGAGTTGGGCTGGCTGACATGGCCTGATCAGAACGGGGTGAGTAAAGACAGATTTAATATAGGCCTAATATGATTAAAATACTAATTGATGTTTATTCAGGTTCAGTTTTACTTCTTCAGGGTTTCTGTGAGCTGTGTTAATCATCGAAAAGTGTGGTTTTGTGCTATAAATCTTCTCCCTGTCAGACATGTCTGTACTTCTCCCTGGAGAAGAAAGCAGGCCTGCAGTTTTACTGGATCTTACTGGCTATGGTTTTAAAGCCGTGTGTTGAGCAGAGCTATAAGAGCTATAAGAGTTATAAGAGTGTCATTAACACTTAGATGCACATGTGGCTTTTTAAAACATGAGTTTTAAGGTTTTAACAGTTTTGGGGAAGCAAAATGCTCATGGAAACTCAAGACCATATACGTTTAAATGGTTCCTGCCAATTTATTTATACCTGTAGCTACACTTGAGTGGGAAAGGTGGGGTTTTTTTTTTGTCTTCATGGTTTGTGGATTCTGTTTCAAAATTTATCTCCAAACGATTCCAAGAATAAAAAGAAATGCGTGTGCATCCTATGACAACCATCCATATGGCAAAATCAACATCAAAATCCATCATTTTGTAACCTTCTCAGTCTCCAGAACTTACAGCATCTGAAGAAAGCGGTGTATGTGCTGTCTGGTAGAGTTGTAGTAGACACGCCAAGGAAAAGTGCAACTGAGGGGCATGTTATAAAGCTATTATAAAGGCATGCAAGTTGTGGAATATTTATATCAGATTTAGAAAGCGAGATGCAAACTTGTATTTCTGATTTTTCCCCCCTCCATCTTAACATACACTTCAACTATTTTTTAATTACTGTTAATAGGCCTAATAAAAGAACATCTGTGATAGCAGCAGTTAATGACTTGTAGCTAGGTATGAAATAAAATTGTGTTTAAAAAGGTGCAGTCACACTCGCATGTGCATATATGTGTGTGTGTGTGTGCGTAGATAGATAGATAGATAGATAGATAGATAGATAGATAGATAGATAGATAGATAGATAGATGTATGTATGTATGTATGTATGTATGTATGTATGTATGTATAATATCATATTATCTGTATATGTATGTCTGTTCTCAGCTTTCATGCGCTTTAGCCATCATGCTTTGTGTCATGTTTCATTCTGCTGACAAATTCGAATTGTTCTCAGACCAGGACAAGGTTTTGGGACAAGTTTTGTCTTGTATTCATTAACAAATTTTAAACATGCTCCTTTGAACAGAACTATAGAACAAATGCATGGTTTCTGATAGTATGGAAAAAGTTCTGGATCTTGTAAGATTTTACATGGCAAGCCGTTAGCATGGCTGGGCCTTACAGAGGCTTAATTGCAATCTTAATGAGCTGCCTGGCATTTAAAGAGAGTATAAGGGACCTTTAAAATGATAAATTATGTTGATGAAGGGAGTGAGCTTTTATACGAGCATTTGCTCTGCACTTGCATGGCATCGGCCATTTTATTATGATGCCACACACTGTGAAAATAACCCACCTCTCTTGTAATTAATGGCACAGTGGCAAGATGCGGAGGGGAAAAAAATCCCACAAACTGCCTCTGAAAAAGATGTTACCCCATGTTACATCAGTCTATTTAGTGTAGGTGGAATGAAATGCTATTTTCTACTAGAGGATGATGGGTAATGATCCAGTGTCCTTGGCAGTACTTAAAATTCCATGTTGAGGCCATTTTGTGTTATTTTTATCCTCATCCCTTACTCCTCTGCAATCTTGGTTTTGAATGTTTCTGAGTTGAATCTTCCCTTTTTTCTGCTTGCAGTGGGAGATAGGCCAGCAGGCTGTTAATGGCACTTTGCTCTATAACTACTTTGTTTGCAATGTGGAAGCACGAGAGCAGGACAACTGGCTGCGTACCACCTTCATCCAGCGCCACCCCACTGCCACGCGGGTGTTTGTGGAGATGCGTTTTCTTGTGCGTGACTGCAATTCTTTCAACGCAGACTCACTTACCTGCAAAGAAACCTTCAACCTATATGCTTCTGAAGCTGATGCCGACATTGGCACTAGCTTCCGTAAGGGCCAGTTCCGCAAGGTCGCAACCATTGCACCCGATGAAATCTCTGGCATCGGGGATATGAGGATCAACACAGAGACAAAGGTGGTGGAGAATCTCTCTCACAAGGGCTTTTACTTGGCTTTCCAGGACATTGGGGCTTGTGTTGCTATCTATTCTGTAAGGGTTTACTACAAAACATGTCCTGCCACAGTGAAGAGCTTGGCAGCATTCCCCGAGACAGTGGCGGTGGCAGGGGGCGAGAACCAGGCACTGCGGGAGGTGGCTGGGGTTTGTGTGGAAAATGCTGAGAGCGAGAACCAACCACGCATTTACTGCACTGTGGATGGAGAATGGGTGGTGCCCGTGGGCCAGTGCCAGTGCAGCCCTGGATATGAAGCCGTGGACGACACATGCCAAGGTAAGACCTTTGGTGTGAATAATAGAATTTCTACCTGACTGCTAGCTGTGAAGGCTGATTTTTATTTAAGCAATGGTTTTGGTTAGGGATATAAATTAAAGAGAGCACAACATGATTTTTGGTATTTGCATTTGTTACAGTATTGCGTGTTTTAGACAGCAATGAGGTTTTCAATACATGCTGCCTTTGGTACAAGTAAAATGGCTGAAATTCTTTCGCAAGCATTCCACCACTTCAGCTTTGACTATAAGCAAAATGTGAATATCTATTTCTATTTTGGTGCTATAGCATATGCTCCTGCCCCCCTCACATTTTCTAGTAAATCCACATTAAGGATAAGACAAAACCACATATTGCAACAACACAAAAGACAGCAAAACATGCCTTTCTAAGCCATACATCATTGAGGGATCTTAATCACACGTAATTTGGAGACAGTTCTCTTTCATGAATATCCGCCACTTGTTTTTTTTTATTTTTATTTAATTACCATGTTTTTTTATTTTATTTTAATATGTTCACTTACTGAAAGCAAAGTGTAGTGTGTATTGAAGCATGTTTTCTCTTTAAAGATGTAGCTCTTACCTCCTTAACCCCGGCATTCTTTGCCAGTGACTTTTTAGCAAACGCTTTTGCTCAAGGCAGGAGTTTTTCATTGGCTTAAAACCTGCTTCAGAGCATGTCTCCTCTCTCTCCTTGTGTGTTTTTTTTTTCTTCCATGGTTCTAGGAAGAGCTTAGCCGTTTGACATTCAGGTGTTTTGTGAGTAAAGAAACGTCCATGGGAGTTTTGGCATGCTAGGACCTGTTCAGAATGATTCCATTACAAATGTATGCAAACCCTAATTCTTTAACAAAGCTTTTCCTGTGACTGTGACTCTTGCAGAGGCAGGTAACACTGCCTTAACAATACAGTTATTCAAAGAAAATTGAGATCTTTCTTAATTATGGATCTTTATTAATTCTGTGTTTTATGGCAGTCATGGCAGTAAGGGAGAAAAGCAAGAGTGCTGGTGTCTATCATGAGATATGGAGGTTGACACAGACCAAGAGGGAGGGAATGATGGAAAGGTTGGGGAATGGAATGTTAAGGTTGCAGAACAATGTAGTTCAGTGTTCAGCTCCAGCTATCGGTCCCACTTGCCCCCACCTTTTGTGGTACATTCCTGTTAGTTTTACCAAGAAACCTCCCTGATTACTGCAGGCCTGAGGAATTCCCCATGGAGAGCTCCAGGCCAGTTCCGCCACTCTGTGATGGATCTATGAGGAAGGGCAAGCAACAGAAGGCACTAAAAATGAGATTTGGGTAAAGGAGTGTGACAGCCTTCAGTCAAGTGAGATGGCAGAATAAACCTAAACAGAGTAGCGGTGAACACACATGCACACTCCCTTCAGTATTAACACTAACACTTTTCCACCAATAAAACACACCATTCCATGCTCATAATCCTCCCTGGCATAAAGACGCACATACCTTAGTTGACCACACAAAGCCTTGCTGCCCAACCTACTGCTTAGATTGCGCAAGATGAGTGGAGTGTGCCCACGCCCTGTCGCAGGCCATAAAGCCCTCTGATGCTCAGTTGGACAAATAACTATAGTTTCTGGAAGCCACCAAAGGATGTTGGCTGCCGTATTGTAGGTGCACAAGGAGGAATAAAGAGAGCGGTTTTGGGCATAATGATCTAGAATCTTTCAGGCTGTTATTTGTATTCCTTTTTAAAGAATGTCTTTAACTTTAATTTATTTTTTTCCCTCTTTTTCTTCTTTTACTGGAATTAAAGCGGATTGTGACTAAGTGGAAACTGTGATGCGCGGTTTAGTGATCTGTTGGGTTGTAATTGACTTGGGTGCGGATATAAGTGTAAGAACACTAAGTGCTAGGTTTACTTGCAGCTCTGTAACCATTTTCCCCCTTTCATCCCTGTTTTAGTGGTAATGGTGCTGGAATATTTTGTTTTTAACAAAATTAATTTGCCAAATTATTTGGTAAGTAGAAAGGCGTTACATGAAGCAAAAGGAGAAAAAAAAAAGACGAACGTTCTCGGTGTCATAACGGAACCTAATCTAATAGAGAAACACTCTTGTGTATGTGATATGTGATATGGTTCCCCCAGGGGAACAAACTGAAGAACCTTTAAAAGTTTTATGAGTTTTTTCCGAAGGGTGTATAAGAGTTAAAATACCAGTTTAATAAGAAAAAAAAAGTTACACTTTTCTCTTATATGACAAAATCATAGCCACAGTCCCATAGGGGAACCAATTTTGGTTTTTCTAAAGAACTTTTTGATTGATGGATCTTTAACCATTTTGCCACAGAGAACTAAAAAAAATCCCTTGAAGAATGAAGTCTGCACAGTGCACACATTTAGCTCAGTTCAATGATTTAATATAACAGGACTAGTTACACAAACATTTTGTCTTGAGGTCTACAAAAATCCCAATGTAAATGTAACCAGTACGAAGATGCGTTTTTGTGGTAGAGAATGATTAATCTGTTATTGCGTCAACAATAAAAATGATTAAATAATTATGGAAAATGGTTCTAATATTCTAATGGTTCTAATACTCATAAACATGCAACTAAATCACATGCGCATACACAGAAACCAGAAAGATGGTGTTGCACATTTTAATTATTTCAGTCGTTATTACAATTGTTAGTCTTTCTTTTTTTCTCATTTGAGATCTACTGCCACATCTTTATGTCTACGGTCATATGCTACCCCCAACACCCACCATTAGCCCATATTAACCTTCAAATGTAAAATTTAATTCCTAACTTCCCCTCCTTAAGATGCCAGAGATGATCAAATATTCTATCCACATTCACTGGATATGAGCAATAGCACACTCTGATTGGCTACTCTACTACTAGGCTATCAGCTTATATACTGTGAGTAGAGAAAAACAAAATGGCGGCGCATGTTGCTGAACCAACCGAGGACGAATTAAAAACTCTACTCGAAAACAAAAAATACAAAAAAAGCAACAAAATATGGAATAAAAGTATTTGATGGTAAGAATGTATCTTTTTTATTTTTCAAGAAATATTATTATAGCATTTTTCACAAATTGCTGCTGTCATTTCGCCAGTTTGTTTACATTCTAAGCAAAAATTGTTTTGTCAGACGTTTTGTATAAAGTTTTTGTTTATTGAATTTGCAAAAAATAAAAATGTTCTGTTTCTCAAAATCCAGTGAATGTGGATAGAATAAAACGGCTATTCCACTCAATCTCGTCGTACCTGGCTTACAGCCAACTTGGCACTACGTGCCTCGTCGGCTATCAGCTCATGTACGACTCGATTTCGTGGAATAACTATTAAATATCAATAATGTCTCAATGGTCCTCTGTAGAGCACGGGGGGTCCCCCCAACACATACACCCTTGGCTCCCAGGGGGGAGAAAAAAAAATCTTCTATGGCGTCACTTTAAAGAACCTTTTCTGGCTCGTGGAAGTTATTCTCTCTGTTACAATTTTTAAACCAGATAATCTTAAAAACAAGTTTCAATAGCGGTCAAGTAGGCTAAATCCAAACGCAGTCCATTCATATACAATTAAAACAGGCTTGTCTTTTTTTTTCCTCCAGGCAATTTCTGAGCTATATGTTCTGAGTGTGCCACGCTGAGATTTTTTATTGCATATATATTTTTCCACAAGTACTATAAAGTATGACTGCAGGCAAAGGAGACCAAGCATTTCCAAAAACTGTTTGTGATAACCTGGGTTAAAATAAACACTGTAGCTCACTTCATGTGAATTATTTTGAATATTTTTACTTGTGTATCATTGGTGTTTGAGGACAGGTCCAGGTCTTGCAAGCGACATTTTAATTTTACATCCAGTTTAATTTGGCCCTGTTTACACTATTTAGTTCTACTCTGGAAAAGCCAAAAGTTATAAAATAAATAAATAGCTTATAATTGCATATGCTCACTTCAAGTGTGTAAACTATGCATAAACTGCAATAATTGTAACATTTAGGGAATCTATAACACCGTAATTAAATCACGAGTGTTTATATAGAATTACAGAGACACACATTTCAGTTGCTTACTTGTAGATCACTCATATGAGAAGTAGAGTTAAAATGTATGGTGCTTGTAAATAGCCACGGATTGAGTTCTTCTTTCAGTTTGACTCTGCCGTTTCCCTGAAGTCTTCAGACAATGTTTGTTCTGGAGCCCTGTGGCGAGAAAAGCTCTGGATCTGCAGCATAATAGAGGGATCAAGAAATGAACCCGAAACTGGTTCTAAGTGCAGCCCTCATGCTGGGATGTTTGCAGAGTTTACCGGCCCAGGGAGCACATTGTTTCACCGATCTGTGGAGGTGAAAGGTGAAGGAGCTGCGTAGATGATGGAGAGATGCGTCTGAATAGCATTTTGTTCTTTGGAGCAGAGCTGAAATCTGAGGATTTGCCTATGCTTCTTTTAGCATGTAAATATAATCAGCTTCTCACCCAGTGTGCTGCCGAGAGCTTGGGAAATCTGTCGAGTACAATGGCGATTTCTGATCCTTAAGGTTTGCTTGCTCTTGTTTGACCTATAATTACTCCCACCTTTCCTTCAGGCTAATGTTCTCTTCTCCAGTTGGGCAACACTTTAAGCAAGTGGAAATTACCCATGTGTTATTTACAAATCCGCAATTTCTGTTCATATGGCAAGCTCATGGCTTAGACATTTCAGATTGAGGCAACGTTAAACATCTTTTGACAGGTTAATGAAGGGAACTCGTATGAAAATGCAGCCTTTGATCCCACTTCAGCTGAGTGACTAGTTTTCATATCAAAGTACATGGCTTGGAAATGATGATTGTTCATGTTATTTGAACATGACGGCTCTCTTCCTGAATTGCCGAAGATTGATTTAAAAAAAAAAGAGATACTTATTTGGAGTGAGTTACTTTGGATGAAGTGGGAGGTGAGAATAATTTTCTGTCCTGAAATGAGTCAAGAGAAAGATGGGGAAAGTATCAGGATTTTCGCCTGTTGAAGTAGCACATAGTTTTGAAGATATCTGGCAGTGTTGATTCACTGGCACTTCCTGCTTTCCACAAAAAAAACAAAACAAAAAACACCTATTGCCAGTTGTGTGTGTCTTGAAAACGATGTGTAGTATTGTTTGAGCATTAAAGGGTATTTAGTTTAGGGTTTTAAAAAGTGAGTCCTTTTGGGACATGTTTCCTGTGTGGGAAATCATATAATGGGGGTAGACTGTGTGTATGCATAGAGTGCATTATGTGGTCGGGGTGTGAGATCAGCATTTTCCTGCCCCCACGTCAGTGCCGCGTGGCCCCAACAGGACGAGCTACAGCGGAAACCGGAGGCCCGCTAATCCTCCCTGACCCTCCGACTCGTTGGCTCAGGGATTTCTATTGTTGAACTCATTCGACGCTTTCATTCACTCATTTATTTTTCAATTATTAGAGGGTTTTTTTTTTTTTTTGCTTATTTGTTTACTTGGCCTTGGACTCTGAGTTACACTGGTATTTGAAGCAGCCATATGAATCTGAGGAAGCTGCTTTTGAAAAATGTTTCCTAATAAACAACAGTGAAGCTTTATTTCACAAAAACCTGGCCAACTTATCTAAACCACAATGTTTATTGTGAATCTGCTACATTTTTAGTTGTTGCTGTTCAGTTGCTTAAGACTAGATAATTATCAAATCTTACCATTCTGTTGTCTGAATCTGAGGAAGTTGGAAGATATGTGCAAAGACGGCTGTAACGAAGCGTTATTATTTTTGGAAAGTCTTGACAGCCTCCATTAAAATCCTTTCCTGTGATTCAGTCAGGTTTAGGTTTAGGTTGTGTTAAGTCCTTTTGTTAATTACTAAATCCTCCAGCCCTTCTACCTGAGCCTTTTGCTCCCACTCATCTTCTCCTTGTTGCCTCTCTCTCTCACTCCTTCTCCTCCCTGAGAAGGAGTGAAAAGTAGAGGATTAGAGCATTTATTGTGTTCGTTAACGACCAGATGAAAGACAAAGTGGAATTGTAAAGTGTAGATGTAATTCTCTTACAGCTGGTCCATTGGGCTGATAATCCTTTGGACTAATGTTCTCGACATACCTAGCACCTTCTTCAATCTCCTGCCTCCTCCTGGCTTCATGTTACAGCTGACCCCTGCACCACAGCCAAAGCTTTGTCTTTACTGACCAAATGACTGCTCTAACAGGCCATGCTGACAGAAGATAAGATAAGAAATGTAATACAGTCAATACAATCACAATTGTGAACATCAAGCATGATCTAAGACCTCAAAAATCACAAAAGTAGATGTTAATGGATCGTGAATTTAAAGGAAATAGAGTTCAGTGTATATAATTTCATAGTCTCGGGGTGGGGTGGGGGGGATCAAATTATGATCTCCCTGTTTATTGTCCTAATCTTGATTCTTTATTTACCCCCAGCTATATAGTCAGTGCGTTTCAGTGTATATTTGTGTTTCTTTTCCCCCACTGCCTGTACTTCTGGATTTAACCTCCTCCCACCATGTACCAAGCCCCTGGCCACTCACTTCACTCACTCCTCCACTCTGTTTGTTTTACTTGGCCATCAGCTCCCAGTAGAGCAGGACACTTTAACTCATTGCTGCCTGGGGCCACATGTAAGCCCTCCTGAGTGCAGAATCGAATGACTGGACTTTTTGTTTCCCATCTTTTTTTTTCTTATGTGAAACACTCCTGTCTAGCTCCTGTCCTGAAGGGATTCCTGTTGTCCAGCCAGCATGTATACATTCATTCATTCACCCCTCTCTCACCTGCCATCCGTCCGTGCATTCATCCATTAATGTCACCAGCTCATCCGTCTTCACCGTGACCACCCCAATCAACTCACATAGCTCCCAGATCCCGATAGGCCACCGGAGAACAGGATTCAGCTACTGTCACAATAAACAAACAGTCACTCAGAGCCTCTTAAGACCTAATCCCCCTGATGCCAAACAGGCTGAGAGACTGCAGAACCCAGATTCACAACTCACCCTTACCCTGACCTGCTGGGAAGTATGTATTACACAGATGTAATTTGTGTTCCTCAAAAGTCATACCTCCATGCTTTCCTCTGACCTTTCCTTGTGTTTTTGCCAATAAATTCAATCCCCTTTCCTTCTCTTCAGAGTCTGGGTAACATTCTCCTGCTGAGTATGTACATGCTTTGATTGGCTGCCCTCGGAAGGAAGCAAAGCGTCAGCCTCGTGCTTCCTGCTTCCTGTTGTGTCCAGTGCACAAAGACAAAGCCCCTCTCGGACTTGTAGATTGGAAAGTGAAAAGTTATGAGAGAGTTATGCCAGGTCATGAACCTGAGATTTTGACTTGAACCGAATTTAAATGGAAATGAACCTTTCCTAAAACTGGCCCTTTGGAAGTGAACTTTCAAGATATTCTTACTTTTGTTAGCTCAGTGAATTTTAATAAATGGGTTAAAAACGCCACCTAAAAGCCTTCATATCCACTCTCACAAAAAAACAAAACAAAACAGTAGGCAGGTTTTGTTCCACGTCGTTAAGAAGGCAGCTCACGTATTCATGTGGCATGTGGCATCTCCACTATTTGCAACAAGTGTTTTCCCTCTAGCTGAATAGAGTGGTGTTCTGTGTCTGTTGTCTGGACTGAAAAGGCTGGTGAATGCCCATGCCAGACCTTCACATGCGTCCGAAAGAAAGCAAGGAGGACCCAAGAATTCCGGGGATTACGGCTAGAGAGGCGGAGGCTGTGGCTATGTGAATTGGGGTTCACAGCAGCAGCTGTTCAGCCCCCTTGGTGGTGAATAAGTCGAGTCTTTTTCTTCTCTCACCCACCTACTCCCCCCTCCTTTTATTCCAGTCCCAGCAGGAGTCGTTATCCCTTCTATCCGTCTCCGTCGGCCCCTCTGTCTCTCTCCATCTCCACCTCCACGCAGGGTCGCCTTAACAAGTTGCAGTAAAGTCTCAGGAACAGCTGGCACAAAAACAAGACAACGATTGGACTTGAAAGGAGGAGCTGCTAACGCCTTGACTGGCTTTAGGTTGCCACGCTGAATTCTTTTCATGCTGAGAATTATCTTTTGAAATTGGAGAACGCATGTCCTCGTATATTTGAGCTAGAATATACCTCGGCTGAACCCCTCCTGTGTGAGCAAGTGGCCCAACCCAAAACAAAGTCATAGTTGACACTATCACTGGAGGAGGAAGTAGTGGTGTACTTTGTAATGAATATTGTAGGCTGTTTAAACAAAAGGCACTAGGAAGTGGAAACAGTGATTTGCTGTAAACTTCTTTTGTTGCAATAACGTTTATCTCTAAAATGAATGAATGAATGAATCAAGGTCTTCTCCTCTATGGCTGCAACTTCTTTCTCTCAGTCAAGTTTCTTTAAATTATCCTAATATCGAAACCAACACTGACTCTGCAAAGATTTTATCTTCACTCCTTTGGACATGTTCCATCCACCACCACACACACGAATGTGCACACGGGCAATTCCATGTAAATGTCAACCTCACCATGCAAAAATAAAGCAACATGTAATGCATCAAAACCACTCCCAGAGATCTCACCTAGGCCTGTATTTTACAGATGTGAATAAGTTGAACCAATTTGTAACCAACCTAATATGTCACTGTCAGTCTTTCTTTCTTATAATGTAAACCCCAAGCTAAAATCAACTTTGATCATGTACAATTCTATATTATTGCCACAAGCCACAGAAATGTATGCAAAAATCCACAAAACAGCAAAACAATAGCCATCCTAAATATTATTTAAGAACTTTGATAGTTTTAGCTGATATTTAGAGAGTTTTTCAAAGGGTTATGGTGGTTAAATTGCTGATTTTCTAAACATACGCCATGTCTATTTCAGACGCGTCACATCCGTAACGGAATTTCGTCACATCCATAACGCTGACTTTTCCTTCCGAAACTCTGCATGAAATACAAAATATTTTAAACAAAGATTTTTTTAATATTCACCTTGGACCCCTCTATCAAACGGATATCTCCATTTCGACATTAGGTTTACAATTTCACAGAGTTTGATAAAAACGTACAGTCACCCAAGAAAAGTGATACTTTTTCTGTCACATCCATAACGCATCTTTTATTGGCATTTTCTGGCATGCCCTAGATGTACTATGGGAATTGTTCTTGTTCTATCACTTCTCCAGTATGGTACAGCCTTAAAATATGCAACACCTGTTTAAATACTGGGAGACAATAAAACATGCACTGGGTCATTTGTTGCCATTTTGAGTTCAAGTGTCACGTCCATAACGCTGGAATTGCTCACACACAAATTACTCAACCATGCGTTCTCATTATTCTCACTACAGCAATACAAATGCTGATTTCTTGGCTGGCTTTTGCAAAATTGACAGTCACAGAAAAAAAAGAGGCCTGTAAGTCGTACAGTGGACGAAGGAGTGTGTGCTGGAGGGGATCCAGCTATGGAAGTGGACAGAGGAAGGACATGACCTGCACTTGGTGGAATGTTTTTAGACTGAACCGAGGAGACATTTCTCACTCTTCCTGTTTATACATATATATTTTTTAATGTATGGTTGTATGACTAATTTTAAGTTTGTAAACCTTACGCTTTACCATCTGTGTCAATCATGTCATGTTTAGTTTTCTTTAGTTCCACTGAGAACCTAAATAGAATGTCTATGCAGAAGCTCTGTCACCTGTAAATCTTTGATAGTTTTGCTCGGTTTGTTATCTCACCTTACTTGTTTAATATTGAAGTCTGGAATGTGGGATGACTGGTCTTGTATGCACAGGATACGGGGGACGGTTCAAATGTTTGCCGTAGTCATATTTCATCTCATTTGTACACTTTTGTATGTTTCTTTCAAAAGCAAATCTAGACAGAGGGAGGAGAGACTTCAAAAGAGATTGTATTTGAAAAGTTTTATCGTATAGAGTTTTTAAAACGCACTCAAAGGAATGTTGTTACTCTATTCCTTATCCAGATTTTGTATGGTTTTGTCTTTTAACAGAGTGTAAGCCAGGTTTTTTTAAGGCCTCAGTGTTCAATGAAGCTTGTGAACCATGTCCAAAGAATACCCACCCCTCGAGCCCTGGCGCTCTGAGCTGTCCCTGCCTGGAGGGGTTTTACCGAGCCCCAGAGGATCCCATGACAGCAGCATGTTCAGGTGAGAATTCACAACATGGCATCCTAATTAATTATCCTCATGACCACCTTAACTTATTAGTTGGCTTCTCTTTTGCTGACTTTTGCTATATTCCTGGTGGATTTTTTTAAAAACAATTTACAGGCTTACCTTCACCTCCTAAATCGCTGGCTGCTACCACAGCCCAGATGGCCACTGGCAAGCTGGAGTTGTCCTGGAGTCCCCCGGGAGACACAGGAGGACGCTCTGATATTACCTATAGTGTGGTATGTGAGTGCTGCGAGGGCAGTGTGTGTCAGCCCTGTGGAGAGAAGGTGCGTTACGAACCCAGCAATACTGACATAAGGGAGACCTCCGTGATCGTTAGTGAGCTGGAGCCACATCTGAACTACACATTCACAGTGGAGGCTCGGAACGGGGTTTCCCAGTACAGCTCTGAGAGATTCACCAGCACCATCAGCACTGCACTGCACTACACAGGTCAGCATTGTAGTAGTGATGATGATGATGATGATGATGTTTATGCATCTTATATCATGTGTAACTGGTAATAATTTAACTACAGATGTATTCAGTGACTTATACACATTGTTGTAGTCGAGTCACTAAACCTCGAGTCCGAGTCCAGTCTCGAGTTCCCAGTGTTCAAGTCAAGTCCAAGTCATTAAAGAAAATTTTGACTCGAGTCCACTGTTGATCCGAGTCCGAGTCGAGTCCGAGAACAAGACTCCAACCGCACCATTTGACGGTGGCTGTTGCTGCCTTTATGTGAAATCGTCTCTGTTACTGTGTTGGACTAACGTTACTGCTTGACTGCCCCATTTTAGTTAATAGGCTACAGATAAAAAGCTTGCTCGTGGCTCAGCAAGCCCCACCCACTATCAACAGGGCAAATAACATGAGAGAGGGTTAACACTAGCTAGTTCATCAGTCAGCAAGCCCCGCTATCAACAGAGCAATGAACATAGCGTGTCACTTCCTTCTCTGGGTGGAGTCTTGCCAAATGACAGTTGAAGTTCGAGGTTGTCCCCGTCGTCTCCTCGATAGTTCTTCTACATATGGAACACATAGCAATGCATTTTTTCCCACTGCATGAGAAGTCTGTATAAGCAAAGTAGCCAATCCTAGGGGCTTCTCTCCAGGCATTTTGGTGCCATTAACATTAGTTTGTTCCTGAACATGACGTATGAACAGGTGAATGTGCATTCTCTTGCATAAAATTAGTATATAAATTAACGTAGATATTAATATCTTAGGCCAAATTATTATGGCATGTTACAAAAAATAAAGAAAAAATCCCAGTCCTCGTCTCCAATTTATGAGTCTGAATGCAGTCTGAGTCCTAGTCCAAGTCTGAGTCATCAGTGCTCAAGTCCAAGTCAAGTCACGAATCCTTAAAATTAGGGCATGAGTCAGACTCGAGTACTACAAGCCTGCCTATACATCTATGAAAGGTACTGCAAAATCATGAAAGGTGTTTTATGTATCAGTACCATAGAATTAAAGCTACTGATTAAAGTACTGTGTTTGTAAATTACATGTTCAAGGGGCTTTTTCCATCTCCAATTATTACATGTCCAGAACTGTATTTTAATGTCCAGTTACATGTACCAAGGAAGAATAATAACAGACCTCAAACAGAACCTTGTGGAACACCATATTGAACTTTTTTAACCTCTGTAAAATCTCCTTTCTTGTCGTGAAATGAGGAACTGTCAAGTAATGATTTGGTGAACTAAATGAACCATTTGTCGCCTTTATGCTTTTACATTAGACTGTGAAAAGATTTGGTTTCGTATACCGGTTCAGTTATAATTTTTTCATGTTGCGTACAGACCCTCCAAGTGTGATTGGAATGCGCCTAGTAAAAAGGAGCGCTAAGAGCCTGTCATTGTCTTGGTCCGTGTCTCGCAGAGCCAACCCCAGCACCATCCACTATAAGCTCATGTACTGCGAGAAGGTCAGGAGCACAGCAAATACAGATCATAATTTTGACTATTAATGAGCTTGTCCTTTTAACAAACATTTGAACTCTGTGCAGGATAAAGATGAGGCGAAGACCGGTAAAACGTACACTGTGCTGGTCCTGGAGAAGAACTCTGTTCAGATCGATAACCTTTCTCCTTCCACAGTCTATCTGTTTCAAGTCCAAGCTCTTAGCCCTGAAGGCAATGTGGGCAGCAACAGTGTCGAGGAGGAGTTTTCAACACTGCCAGAAGGTAAACGTAGAACAGAGCTCAAATCAAGTTTATGAAACTTTACTGTGTTGTCAAATCCTACACTGATTTGCATTTTTACAAATTTCAGTGATATATTTGGTATGATAGTATTGTAGGCTCAGTATTTTATTCACACCCTGCATGAATGCTTTTTCTTGTGTGTTTTTTTTTTTGTTACAGTGGGGAACACAGCAGTGATTCTTGGAGCAGTGGTGGGAGGAGGCGCCATACTCTTCATCGTGGTGGTGGTCCTGCTCCTGCGCAAACGGTCAGAAACAATTTCGCTTCCTTACACTGTAGCTTTGTTTCTTTCACTTGGCTCCTTCATGACCCCCTCTGCTTTTCTCTGCATGATCCCCGATGCCCAAACCCATTCAGTATCATCCTTTTCATAGCTCTCACGCTCTTTTTATCTGGATCCATTCCTTACCACTCAGAGTAAAGAATGTGGTGTTGAATACAACTGCTCGATGAGTGCTTTAACTAGAGGCATGTTTTGAAAGGAAATTAATCGGGGCCGGACATTGTGCCAGATAAGAGGAGGTTGGTTCTTTTAGGTGTGAGACTGTAGTGGCTATGTGAAGGTGACCCAAACCGTTGGTAGTCGTCTCTGATAACCTAGACCCCTGTCACCACTTGGCAAACACCGGCAGGATTTTTTTTTCCCTTTTTTTATCAAAGCCTTCCTCGACTGAATGGAGCCGGCCCTGTAACCGGGCCCTCTTTTAAGTTTTAAGTAAAGAAATGTTTCACTCATTAAGTCTTTATTTCTGCAGCCGGAAAAACTCTCACACAAGGCAAGGACCAGAGGACGCCTACTTCTCCAGCTCAGGTTAATATAATAAACTTGAAAGCTTTTTTTTTTTTTGCGATTTGTCCTGTCTCTTTATCTCCTTATTCATCTTAGTAAATATTCTCCTCTCCAGAGCAACTGAAGCCTCTGAAGACTTACGTTGATCCTCATACATACGAAGACCCCAACACAGCCGTGCTTAAGTTTGCCAGCGAGATCCATCCAAGTCACATCACCAAGCAGAAAGTCATAGGAGCAGGTTAGTACATTTCTGGGAAGTTTCACAGAAAAAAAATGTTCATCCAGCCATTATTTATTTGGAGATATGCAAGCACTGTAACACACTTTGCCTGGAGTGACAATTGAAACTGAAAACAGTTTTCTTATCAGATTCTTGCTCTGCATGTTTGGATATGGATTTTTTTATAGAACTATGTTACTCCCTTGAGAACATCTGCCATTATTTTCTTAACCCACCACATGACCCTATTCTTGCTTTAGTTTGAACCGAGCACTAATGGTGGAAAAACAGACCAATTAATCAAGGGTTTATTTATACGAGCCCCTCCACAAAAAACAGTAAATTTAAACTAAACTCTCTCTCTCTCTCTCTCTCTCTCTCTATTTATTGGATATACCTTAATGATCAGGCCTCCCTAACCCTGAGAGGAGAAGATTAGGTCAGCGCGGTCACCTTTCCCCTATTAGCTCCCCCGCAGGCCTTCCCACGGCCCTCTTTTACTTTTTATTTTGTGTGTGACAGCTGATTCCCAGGCCCTCGTAACACACACACACACACACACACACACACACACACACACACACACACACACACACACACACACACACACACACACACACATATATTCACCCTCCCCCAGAGCCACTGACCACTCTAGAGTTTCGGGGTAGTCCCCACCTCCAGGTGCTTTCAAACACGTGCCTTGTTTACCATTTCCTCTCTATGGTATCTGAGATGGCTTCAAAGAATGTAACTTTATACCCCTCTGCGGAAAATGGTGAAATCACTAGTTTGGCAAGGCTTATCTGATACCCATATGCATTATGCATGGGGGTTGCTTTGCTGTAGGTGAGTTTGGAGAGGTTTACCGGGGCATCCTGAAAGTTCCTGCACGCAAAGAGGTAGCGGTGGCCATTAAAACGCTGAAGCCGGGCTATACTGAGAAGCAGAGGCAGGACTTCCTGAGTGAGGCCAGCATCATGGGCCAATTCTCCCACCAAAACATTATTCGCTTGGAGGGCGTGGTTACCAAATGTAACTATAAGCTTTTTTTTTTAAATTTGATTTTCTCAAAATAAATTTCATTCAACACTGTTTTTCTGGAGTGCAACCCTTGACTGTTTTTTCGTGTGTTTCAGTCAAACATGCTATGATCATTACCGAGTACATGGAAAATGGTGCATTGGACAAATATCTGAGGGTAAGGTTGTAAAACTGGAAATAACCTAGAACATAAATGCATTTAAGGTTCATATCTTTTCTTCTTAAACCATGCAATCTTATTGTTTAGGACCATGATGGGGAAATGTCATCCTTCCAGTTGGTTGGTATGCTCCGTGGCATTGCGGCCGGCATGAAATACCTCTCAGACATGAGCTATGTTCACAGAGACCTGGCTGCTCGGAACATCCTGGTCAACTCCAACCTGGAGTGCAAAGTTTCCGACTTCGGTCTGTCTCGGGTTCTGGAGGACGACCCAGAGGGCACTTATACCACTAGTGTATGTGTAGAGTTCACCTAGCAATTTAATGAAATATTTTCGGAAGAATGTTTGTACCAGCAGGTTATTTTTATTTTAACAGCTAGACTTTATAATTATTATTTCCTTGACATTTTGTAAAGAGAAACATTCAGCCTGAAGGGTTTTTGTGGTTTCTTTGACAGGGAGGGAAAATTCCCATTCGCTGGACGGCTCCAGAGGCTATTGCTTACAGGAAGTTCACATCGGCCAGCGATGTTTGGAGCTTTGGCATAGTCATGTGGGAGGTGATGGCTTTTGGAGAGAGGCCCTACTGGGATATGAGCAACCACGAGGTACATACGGTCACAAATCACTAGTTCTAAACAGTAACCAAGTGTCCTTACACTTATGAGAGCTCATCTGAGCAAAACCTTTTTCCCCCCACTGTGTCTCACTATAGGTGATGAAGGCCATTAATGAAGGTTTCCGTCTGCCTGCTCCGATGGACTGCCCCTCTGCCGTGTACCAGCTCATGCTGCAGTGTTGGTTGCAGGATCGCTCGAAAAGACCTCGCTTCCAGGACATCCTCAGCCTCCTTGACAAGCTCCTCAAGAGTCCCGACTCCCTCAAGACCATTGCGGACTTTGACCCCCGGTAAATTCATATAAAACTCATAGAATGAACATGGTTTCTGTATGAAAAGAGTGCTGGAGACAGACGTACATAAATGATTCATCTATGGAATGAGATCTGATAGCAAAACGAAACTGGGAGATGGCAAAGTTGAGATGAAACTTTGCCTTTTTATATTGTCATACTGTATGAATGCATATCTGAAAGGAACAGTTTTATCAGATTTTGTGACCAAACAAACAGGTTTTTTCTTTCAAAGCCTGTCTCCTGTAATAAATACAAAGATGTTCAAATGCAAAAGACCATATCCTGATGTGTTCTGCTATTTCTCTCAGAGTTTCTATCCGGCTTCCAAGCACCAGTGGCTCTGACGGGTCTCCCTTCAGATCTGTGTCTGAATGGCTGGAGTCTATTAAGATGAGTCAGTACAGTGAGAACTTCAGCATGGCAGGCATCGTCAGCATGGAGCAGGTGCTGCAGATGAAGAGCGAGTGAGTATTGTTGAACGCTCTCAGTGGGAATATAAAAAAAAACTTTATGAGCGAGGACTTGCTACACACATTTACATGGATCAAAGCGAGGGGCCAAAGTTCACTTAAGCTCAAACATCCTGTCATTTTCATGGCAGAACATAACTACAGATAGCACCCAAGTGACCCACTCCACCCTACAACAAAAGTTTTCAAATGTGCTTACGAATGCAATGCAAGTCAGCTATTTTTTTGAAGTTTCTGCTGTATTCCAAACATATACGGTACAGTATAGTAGCAAATGGTCAGTCTGCAAAGCATATACTGTATTTGAATATTGTAGCCTCACAGGCCTTGATTATATGAACGCTATCTTATTGTGGTTTTGTGTAGGTAGTGTAGATGATACTTTTAATGCTGTAGTAAGACACATTTCAAGAACGTATCGGTGTTGTTAAAGATTACTAATAGACTGTGACTGCAGTTCATGCGCTGGCTCGGAGGATAAACCACAGACCATTTAATGCTTTAGTCAATTTGGCGAAAAGATAAATTTCTCAACATGAGTAAGAGTTCATGAGTTGTTTTGAGAAGAAAAAACAGCCTGTAAGGCTGCAAAGGAGTTGGATGGAAAATCCGGTGGCAGGAAAGGAAAGAATAAGTTTATTTTATTTTTTTCATATTTTGGTGGCCTGGATGTGGTAGCTTGTGGCCAGCTGCTCCGCCCTAATTCCACCCCCTCCCTTCCTCCATCCCTTCTTATTCCTTTATCGTCCCTCCCTTCGCCCACAGCACCAGTTAAGGGCTGTGTTCTTAGTGCAGCCAGGAACCACGGTTTCTCCCCGCTGAGGCCATGAGGACATGTGACTCTCCTTCCAAGAAATGGTAGGATAATGAGAACTAGTGTGGAGGGGTGTATATCAATTAAAGCATGGCTTCTGATGCTAACAAAGGCATGGATTGAGGTAGTAGATATGTCTGTACCAAACCTTACAAGGAAGCAGTCTGGCTGATAGATGCCCAGAAAGCTTGGGTGATCTACGGTGAGGGAGTCTACACTAGTTGGGAGTCGTGTGACCTATAACTGCACTCCCATGGGTGTATTTAGCCTGGAAGTGGGATGAAATATGTGCGGGGAAGCAGAAATGCTTTTGATGTGTTTGTCATTTTTTTTTTTTTTTGGTTTTTGCTTTATTTTATGGTTGAGTAGTCCATCTGTTCTGTTCTGGTAGCACAGTGGTGGTGGGGAAGCCCAGAAACTATTTATGAGTCTTCCAATGCTGGGGTTTCCAACAACAGTGATTCATTGTAGTTATGAGGCCTTTTTAAGCCTTGTTAAATCATTAAGGCTGTTAATTAAAAATGCAATTACTTGGTTCCCCTTTTATACAAGTGTTGATTGGTTGTAAAGGCAATAAATACAATGCTTGAAAAGTACTTAAGAGGCTTTTTGGATAGCTTAGGCTACGTTTACATTAGACCGTATCTGTCTCGTTTTCTTCGCGGACGCACTGTCCGTTTACATTAAACCCCCTGGAAAAGCCAGGAAACGGGAATCCGCCAGCGTCCACGTATTCAATCCAGATCGTGTCAGCTCCGGTGCTGTGTAAACATTCAGAATACGCGGATACGCTGTGCTGAGCTCTAGCTGGCGTCTCATTGGACGACGTCACTGTGACATCCACCTTCCTGATTCGCTGGCGTTGGTCATGTGACGCGACTGCTGAAAAACGGCGCGGCCTTCCGCCTTGTATCACCTTTCATTAAAGAGTATAAAAGTATGAAAATACTGCAAATACTGATGCAAATACTGCCCATTGTGTAGTTATGATTGTCTTTAGGCTTGCCATCCTTCCACTTGCAAGTAGTAAGTGATCTGCGCTGGGATCACACACACAGCGGCTCAGTCCCGAATCACTGCTTGTTCACTTCACTCGCGCGCTGTGTGAGCTGCGCAGGGCCGGAGTGCGCACCCTCCAGAGGGCACTCGCTGTTCAGGGCGGAGTGATTTGGAGCGCAGGATGCCTGCGGAGCCGAGCGTATCCGCGTATTGGTGTTGCTGTGTGCACGGTTAATGGTTTTAGTGTAAACGCGAATCGTTTTAAGAACATTAATCTGATGATCCGCTGATTCGACGTAATGTAAACGTAGCTTTAGTGTGCTTCATCTCCTAATAGGGGTCATCTTTGTGGGCTTTTGTATAGAAATCTAAGGCCAAGTTTACATCAGACCGTATCTGTCTCGTTTTCTTCGCGGATGCACTGTCCGTTTACATTAAAACGCCTGGAAACGCCGGGAAACGGGAATCCATCAGGGTCCACGTATTCAATCCAGATCGTGTCTGGTCCGGTGCTGTGTAAACATTGAGGATACGCGGATACGCTGTGCTGAGCTCTAGCTGGCGTCGTCATTGGACAACGTCACTGTGACATCCACCTTTTTGATTCGCTGGCGTTGGTCATGTGACGCGACTGCTGAAAAACGGCGCGGACTTCCGCCTTGTATCACCTTTCATTAAAGAGTATAAAAGTATGAAAATACTGCAAATACTGATGCAAATACTGTCCATTGTGTAGTTATGATTGTCTTTAGGCTTGCCATCCTTCCACTTGCAAGTGGTAAGTGACGCGCATACCCGATATGCACTGGGATCACACACACAGCGGCTCAGTCCCGAATCACTGCTCGTGCGCTTCACTCGCGCGCTCTGTGAGCTGTGCAGGGCCGGAGTGCGCACCCTCCAGAGGGCACTCGCTGTTCAGGGTGGAGTGATTTGGAGCGCAGGATGCCTGCGGAGCCGAGCGTATCCGTGTATTGGTGTTGCTGTGTGCACGCGAATCGTTTTAAAAATGTTAATCTGATGATCCGCTGATACGGTCTAATGTAAACCCCACCTAAGGGTTTCCTGAAAAGACAATGAATCCTTTAAAGGGAACTGAAGGCAAACTTTTTATTATCAAAATTCTATTTATCTCATCTCATTATCTCTAGCCGCTTTATCCTGTTCTACAGGGTCACAGGCAAACTGGAGCCTATCCCAGCTGACTACGGGCGAAAGGCGGGGTACACCCTGGACAAGTCGCCAGGTCATCACAGGGCTGACACATAGACACAGACAACCATTCACACTCACATTCACACCTACAGTCAATTTAGAGTCACCAGTTAACCTAACCTGCATGTCTTTGGACTGTGGGGGAAACCGGAGCACCCGGAGGAAACCCACGCGGACACGGGGAGAACATGCAAACTCCACACAGAAAGGCCCTCGTCGGCCACGGGGCTCGAACCTGGACCTTTTTGCTGTGAGGCGACAGTGCTAACCACTACACCACCGTGCCGCCCGTGTTTGAAATATGCCATGTAATATATCAGTCCATATGTCAAAGCAATGGCCATAAACGAGATTCGCTGAGACCTGTGCGAGACTTCATACGATGGAAGTAAAACGTACAGCGGAAATCAAAGTGACCAACATCAGCCAACGTTGTCAAAAGATGCACGCGCCCTCCTTCGAATGCTGACGTAATCAAGCTGGAAGTTTTCCCTGTGTCCGAAATCGTTCCCTACTCACTATATAGGGCAGTATATAGCGGGGACGCCATTTTGTAGTGCTATCCGAAACCTTAGTGAGGATTATATGGGAAATGCGCTCAGTATAATATGTATTTATCACAAAAATACATGCATGTATTTATTATTTTGAAAACCCACCAACTGTCTGATCTGGCACGTTTTAATTGTGCGACAGTAATGACGTAAATACCAGCATGACGGACTAGTCCTTATCCTGTCGTCTTTCCGACTCTTCTTTACGCCACATTGGTTCGAAGTCGTGTGGAGTAATCTCCATCACCGACGAAGCTGGCAAATATCAAAAGTAATCGAAATTGGAATGATATGGCGATCTGGCCTCTGTGTAAACAGTTTCCAAAACGGCAGCGCTGACACTTCGCGTTTGAAGTCTCGCACAGGTCTTATGAAGATCGCGCGGATAAGCGACGCCTGCTGTGGACCAAATGAACTACATTCAGCATGGCTAAAAACCGAAACGGCCCAAAAGTGTAATATAATATGCCAATACGAGTCACGATATAAGGTTAATAAAACTGAAAACGTAATTGAATAACACGTTCAGTTCCCCTTTAAAGGTTAGGGATTGTGTTTAGGGATTATGATGCAAATTTTTTTTGATTGGTGTTGTTCCTGTAAAACGTTAGCGGTTACAGAGGTGTCTGTTGAAAATGCTTCTCCTATTAATCTATTATGCTTCTCCTATTATGCTTGATAAGTGATAATGGTTAGATTTTGCTGTTTGCTCCAAAAAAAACCCCAAAATATGTTGGGTTTTTTTCACCATTTTTAGCATCATTAAAGAGAAATCTAGTGTTGACATAGTGGAGACAGCAAACATTGGCTCAAAGTTCCATCCAGAATCCAAGAAACTATATGACTCTGTTATGGCAGAGATTTGGCTCGGATAGTTGGTGATCTATGAAATGACAAGCAATGACAAGTGGTGGAAGCATTAACAAGAATGTTGAAGCTTTGGAATCTTATCTTTTTGAACACGGTGTACAGATATGACCAAAGCATCATTTTTTAAAAGATTAGATTAGATAGAACTTTATTAATCCCTTTGGAAGGGTTCCCTCAGGGAAATTAAAATTCCAGTAGCATCATTACAGGATAAACAGAGAATAGAAAAAAGAGAAAACTTCTAGATAAATTAAGTATTTAGAAAACTGTAAGGATGAATTCCTACTGGTGCCACTATCAGCAGTAGAACAGCATTGTGGGAAACTGTGAAAAATAGAAAAATGAAAATCAAGGTGATAATGAAAGAAGTTTATAGAAAAAACATCAGCTCAGAATTTCATCATAAATATTTTGCATATTTGAAGATCAAATACAAATTATAAATATTGACTTGTGAGTCAGTTAGAGTAGATTTTAAAAGTGCATAGAATCCAGCCCATCAAAACACGCTGTCCTGTTATGTTCTTACACCCTCCCAATTTTCTCTTTCACAGGGATATCCGTAATATTGGTGTACGTCTCCCGGGACACCTAAAAAGAATCGCCTACAGTGTCTTGGGACTTAAGGACCAGACGAGTACCCTGAGTGTATTTGCTGTGTGACGCACTCACTGAATATACAGAGCTCGCTACAGGGAAGGTTGAAACTCTCGAGCTGATTGAGAAAACTCAGAACTGTAAGCTACCCTGGGCTTGGGCTGCAGGGACGGCCCTTCAACCTGGGCTCTACCACCCTCCAGCCTAACAAGACGGACTCTCATCCTCATGGAGCCTTGTAGCAAATTTGATAAATGTTTCAAAATTGGAGGGAAGAGCTAAAGTAAAAGCATGCAAATGACATATCAGTCAAAATGTTTATATTGGAAATGTATTTTTAGAGCACATTGGTTAGAAATAAGTGGTCTTCAGTCTGGTTGGAGGTGACGATTGCAGGACAGTCTATGAAAAGGGGTATACAACGCAGGACATAAAGGGTTCTGTTGTAGTGTGGGCTGGCCATTGGTTATGATGGTTCTAGGTTTGACAAAGTACAGTAATGTTCAAAATAGCTTTAAATTTCTTTGCTTTCAAAGAAATAGCAAAGTCTTAAACTTCACTGTGCTTTCAGCAAGCATGAGCAAAAATAGCACTTAAATACAAAATATTTCAGTGGTTGAATCGATTCAGCTTAAATGCTGGGCTTTTCTTTATCCCATGTTTCATCTTGTGATTATATTGATATGACATTCAGTAAAATATTCTAGGTTATAATTTGACTGCAGTGTCATGTCAGATTGAATCGCTCCTGTGTGCATGATGCGAGGGCCAAACTGCAAGAACTCTACAAGCAGTTGTAGTTGTAATATATCTGAATGAAAGATCAAGTTGTATTTTTGTATTTTGTACTTTTTGGCACATTCATTTTTACTTTGCATGATAATTATAATGCAGATTTTTTTTTTCCAGGGTTTTTTATGGAACCAACAGTTATAGAATGAAATGCTTTAACATGCATTGACTACCTTGTGTAAGACTTTGCAAAACTTGTTTGGGTAAACCTTTGCTTTCCTTTAATAGCTGGCCTTGTAGTGCCTCACTAAGGAGTTCTCTTAATTCCTCATAAATCTAGACATTGAATGCAAATGAATTTAGAGATGGAAAATTTAGTTTTGTTGCTGTTTAAACTGCAAGTGTGATATCTGGATACTCACACAAAAAGCAAAAGTGATAGCAATTTTAAATTAATTTTTTGAAAAAAAGTTCACGTTTGATATTCTCCTGTTTTGATTTTACCCTTACATTAATGACGTTCACAAAATAAAGGCAGTTAAAAATATACAAACCTCACACATTGGCATATTCTCACTCTAAAAATAAAAATTTGGCCAACTTTTTTTGTTCCTTATTTAATAGTATATTTATTTTTGTTTTATTTATTGTCTTAAAACATTGAGCTGGGTTTTTCTTGTAATTGATTTCATCAGTCACAATAAAAATCTTTGTAGTTATCTGTCACTGAATGGTTTATTTTCTACTTATGAATTTTCACACCAACATGATGCTAACAAAAGTGTAGCAATAAAATATTTCTTTTAAAGCCCTATAACAGAATTTCTCAAAGCATTTTATTCTTCTTATACCACAGCAATTTGCTAATTGAATTAACATTAAAAAAAATTAAAGAATACCACGGGATTTTAAAATTGATTTCGAATTATATACAATGGTGTGGAACGTCAAACAGGTTTATTCAAGTTAGTTAGTCCCAGTTTTCACTTATTACAACTGTAAACAATTGTTTCCTCATCACCCATTCTTCTTCCCTTCCCTCTCTCTTTCTTGACTGTAATAAGATGGGAAAAAAATACAGCTTGTCAACTAACCGAGAAAGTGCAAGGTCCTTCACCCTGAAGGTTTTCCTTATGGTGGAAAACTTAAAGGACCAGATTTACTTCAACAGCGCTGACACTGATTGACGGTATAACATTAATACATTTTCTGTTAATGAAAAAACATGTTTATTCTTAGATCTGTTGTAAGTTTCTGTGAATTAGTTGTTACGATAGAAACAATAACGCATAACTGATATTGGATTAATATAAACCTGTGATTTGCCTTGCAGCCAAAAGGTCATTGCAGTGTGGTTATAAAAATTTAAGCAAATCCTTCTGACTAATCAGATTTAAGAATTCAACGGTGCTGTGGTACAACTATTATAACGTTGGTGTTTGTAATACCAAAGTAATAAAACAGCCTTGTTTAATCAGCTACTTATTTGAGAACCATGTTGAAATGCGTGCGGTTTCACCTCCTCAAGGTTAATTATGTCTGATTCTGGTCTGAGAAGGACTTTCCTGGTGCCTGGGTTGGGTTTATCAGCTGCTTTTGAATGATCTTGGTCACAATGTCACAAATGCATTCTTCAGATAAGGTGGGAAATTCAGAGGATAAAAAAAGGAATGTAAATATTTAAATGTGCGAATAAGCTGGAAACACTTGCAAGAACGGCAAGGAAGTTAATCAGGTAGATGGTGGAACATGGGAACAAGATGCCTGCTATCCATTTCTTGGCCCATTATGCCTGCACGAGCGTCTGTGGCTCGGTGACTGCTTTTGCCATGTGCCCATTCTCAGGTCTCTAAAATGACTTGTCCTTTGAGTGGGAGACCCAAAACCAGAGCTATGTTGAGATTTTCCATCATCTGTTTTTCCATACTGTGTGTCTCATGTGGTTAGATGTGTTTCTGTTTGCCTACGGTTAAGAAGGGGAGAAAAGGGGGAGCTAGAAAAGCAGCCAGGAGCCTGATTTCCATGTATTAACCAATGAAAGCAATCAATGCATGTGTAAGTACATGTAAACTGAAGTCTATTTGCTTGGCTGGAGTTTTAATGTCTGTGGGTTTAATGCTGCGTACTTTGCTATGACTGTGTGGGTGTGTACTTGTAGCTCTTCCAAGCTCAAACTGCTAGCCACAATAGCATGTGTGCCGACTGTTTCGAAGCCTGGGCTTGGGTGTCTCGAGTGTTGGACATATGGTTGTGCTTTCACTGTGGACTGGCTTGTGTGGGGCCTGTGGCTTTCATTTTTTTGGCTTTCCTTTCTTTCTTGTCATTTAGAAAATGGCCCTGCTATTGAACCTTGTTCCACTTTAAATGTCTTCATGCTACTGTACATGACTTTGTTTAGGTATGATTTTACCCTTTTACCTATTTTTTTTCCTGTTCTGTACTACTCTTTTCTCACATAAGTATCCAAAGCCAGCGGGATTGTGGAATTTACATCCCAGCTAATTTTAGAGATGGCTTTCTGACCAAAAACACATCCTCCAATTTGGGCCTATATTGGTCTTTCTTCTCCAAGCTTCTCTCTCTCTCTCTCTCTCTCTCTCTCTCTCTCTCTCTCTCTCTCCTTACAATTCTCTTTAATGTCCATTAATCTTCAAGGTTTTTTTATTTTTATTTTTTACTCATTCTCTGTGTTTTGAATCTTGTAAAAAATAGCGTAAATTTTTTTTTTTTTTAGTAAAGTGACTTGTTAATTTGGTTTTATTTGTAAACTGACATCTTTTCAAACACATATAAAAACAGAGTAATACAGTCCAGCAATCAAAAAGACTTTTCATCTGGCAATGGAGATAGATATTATTTCAAAGGAACTTTAAAAAACAAATTATATTATCAGGTTTTAGTTAATAATCTATGTCATGACTGTATAATAAAAGTAGGGCTCTTTTGATCATTTGTATATGGCTTATATTGTTTATATGGTTACTTAGTACTGAAGAATAATAAGCATTATTACACCACACAATAGCTAGGTTGTTTTGTGTGTGTGTGTGTGTGTGTGTGTGTGTGTGTGTGTGTGTGTGTGTGTTTTCATTCCTATGGAGATGTCACTTGCCCTTTTATTACACAGCTATTTCCATGTTAATGCGCTCTAACTGCAGTCTGGTGAATGTGCCTTATATAAGTTTATCTATTAACGTGGCATTATCTTATCTGCTTAGCTTGCAACAGGGACATTGGTTAGGTTGATTAACTGCATGTACATTTCAGTTCTAGTTCTTCATTAACTTTTATACCCTCATGTTTCTGTCACAATTTTCTCATTCCCAAATTACCTGCACTCTCAGAAAATAAAGCACATTACTGTACCTTTAGGGGTACAACAGCTTGTCACTGGGGCAGTACCCTTTAAGGCAGCCTTTCTCAACTGGGGTGGGGTGCCGTCTGGCTTCGTTAGAAGTGCCGTCAAAAAATTATATATTCTAACAGTGAAATAAATAAAATGAATTAAAATTCCAAAAAACCGATAGTTACACTAATGCAGATCATCACCACCTCATGCATCATCAAAATTTGTCTCACGGCCCCCTTTCCCATGTCACAACGTCACTGCCGGGGTCAGCGTATGGTCAGCGTGACTGCATATATTTTATATGGAGGTGCCTTGAGAATTTGCATACTTCTGAAGGGTGCTGTGACTGAAAAAAGGTTGAGAAACGCTGCTCTAAGGTACTTACTTATACCCTTTATATATTGCTTGTGAACATATATGTATCTTTTTGGCCCTAAAAAGGTACACTGAGTTACCTTGAGGTCCAATAATGAGCCCTAGGGGGTATATTAGTGTAGCTTGTACCTTAGGGGACTGAAATTGACTTCTAGTGTACCCCGTTTCTGGTAGTGTGGATGTATGGTTGCTCTGGGAGGCACAGTGGTTAGCACTGTCACCTCACAGCAAGAAGGTTCTGGGTTCAAGCCTAGCAGCCGACGGGGGCCTTTTTGTGTGGGGTTTGCATGTTCTCCCCGTGTCTGTGTGGGTTTCCTCCAGGTGCTCCGGTTTCCCCCACAGTTCAAAGACATGCAGTTAGATTAACATGGGGCAGCCTTGGGCTGAAGTGCCCTTGACCCCCACCTGCTCCCTAGGAGCTGTAGCATAGCTGCTCACTGTTCTGGGTGTGTGTGTGTGTGTGCGTGCTCATTGCTCACTTGTGTGTGCATGTTCACTGTTTCAGATGGGTTAAATGCAGAGGACGAATTTCACTGTGCTTGAGTGTGCATGTGACAAATAAAAGCTTCTTCTTCTCTTACAGCACCATCCTAAGAAAAAAAAGAAATCAGTTAATGAGCTCCACACATAGGTGTCACGTTTTTCTTGTCAGTTTCTGTTCACTCAATAAAAGCTGTGAATCTACAACTATTCAGAATGAGAAAACATTCCAAAATGGTACTGGAGTAAGAAGGCTAGCCAATTTTATTATAAGTATTTAATCATAGTGTGGCTCAGTAGGCAGTGGAAACAACAGCAAAATGGAGGATCATGGTTAATTTACTAAGGTTTACTGCACTGCCTCAAGGGAAGAAAAAAGGATGTTGATTTAGGAATACGTTCTACTCGAAGAAATCAAGTACACTGAAATGTTAACGGCAGATGTGCAATCTCTAATTTGTCAGTAAAGCAACAGTGTACAGTTTGAGTAGAACATTCTGTTCATTTTATTTACAAACTAAAAGAGGACAAATGTCAAAGCTCTCTTAGATATGCAGGGGCAGCATCAGAGATTTTCTTTTGCTGGTGTTATGGGGTTGCTTGACTTTTCAGTTTGGGTGCTCTGAAATTTACCGCAAGTTGGCCTAGTGGTTAGCGTGTCCACCTCTTGACTGGGAGATCGCGAGTTCTACTCGTGGCCAGGTCATACCAAAGACCATCATAAAAATGGTATCTACTACCATCTGACAAGGCACGCTACAATATAGATGTGAGTGGGGAAGTCAAACTCTTGCGGTTACCAGAGGACTAGCCCCCCATTGTAACCCTAGCTGTATAGGTGAGAGGCTGAGGACTATTGAAACAGAGATCGGTGCTGCACCCATACTCCTTAAAGAGTTGGTTAGTACTGGGACAGGAGACTGCCTGGGAAGACCAGATTCTGGTGCGACAGGGACTTTGACTTGACTTGCTCTGAAATTTAGGGTTACCCAATAATGTACTGCCACAGTTTAATTATACTTTTGGTTTGTTTGTTTGTTTGTTTGTTTAATTTATTTATTGATTGTAAGCAGGATTATGCAAAAACTACAGGCCTGATTTTAATGAAACTTGGTGGAACTGTGTAGCATGGGCCAAGGAAGAACCCATTAACTTTTAGAGTGCATCTGACTCATAGGGCAGCTCGACAAATGTTGTTTCACCTTCACTAATGTTGAGGCATTTGACCTTGGCGGAGGTTTGTGCTCTCCAAGTGCCCTTTTAATTTCTATTACAACACCCACGCCACACGTACACTCACACACACATACACAGTGCACACTGTGGCACTTACAATGCCATTCTGTGTTAAACACAAGGTGAGATATTCAGCTCACGGGATATAGATGTAAGCTTTGCAAGCCAGCCTTCGTAAACACACCTCTGAATATAAAATTTCACACAGTTAAGCCACGGAGGCATGGTGGTGTAGTGGCTAGCACCGTTGCCTCACAGCAAGAAGGTTCTGGGTTTGAGCCCAGTGGCTGACAGGGGCCTTTCTGTGTGGAGTTTGCATGTTCTACCCGTGTCTGCGTGGGTTTCCTCCTGGTGCTCGGGTTTACCCCACAGTCCAAAGACATGCAGGTTAGGCTAATTGGTGGCTCTAAATTGACCGTAGGTGTGAACGGTTGTTTGTCTCTATGTGTCAGCCCTGGGATGATCTGGTGACTTGTCCAGGGTGTACCCCGCCTCTTGCCCATAGTCAGCTGGGATAGGCTCCAGTTTGCCCGCATCAAGCAGTTATGGACAATGAATGGATGGACAATTAAGCCATGGCTAGGGCTTGCACACAAGCAGCAAACAACAGACACAGGTTTGTGTACTTTTCAGCCTCAGATTCTGAGATCACAGACTCATGCTACCAGATACCAACACCTCAACTAATGAATCAACAGCATTCTTTTCCGTATACCTAATATATGAATCAGTGGCGAACTGTTACTATTAGAGCTGGGACTTCAGCTCAGCCAAAACTTAGCCAGACACACCAAAAAAGCAACAGGGCAAAGGATTGTGCAAGGGATTAGCGGCAGGGTGCCTGGTAGCTCTGTTGTGTGTAGTTGTTGATGTTGATTTTAAAAGTAACTAAGTACACAGGGAAATGAATACTTAAGTCTGAGTGAAAAATACTGTGGCAAGCGTGCGTGGAAGAAGAGTCTGGAGACAGAAATTTTAGTTTCTCAGTTGTTAGCCTGTACTACTTGCTCTCGATAGCACTGGCTTAACTGCTTTATTGGCATTCACTAACACTACTGATGAACTCTACACTGGCTGGAAGGTGACTTCACTGCCGCGCCGACAGCGCCAACTCGCGGGTAAGCTAGCGTTGGCCTTCTAGAAAGTCGAGGGCGATAAATTTTTGTTCCCTCCCACTATAAAGCAATATCTGATTGGTTAATTCATCTGTCACTTCCTACATAAACTGCCATGGCCTTTTGTCCCAGCAGTGAATTATTATTGCCAGGTTTCCTGCCCGAACTGATAATCGCATCATCAGTTTTTCCTTGGCTAATCAGACACAAAGTATGCCACCACTCTTGCTGGAGCAGCTGGAGGTTAGGCATCTTGCTCAAGGGCACTTCAGCTAGTCCTGCTGGTCTAGGGAATTGAACCACAAACCTTTTGGCACCAAAGTTGTTTCTCTAACCATTAGGCCATGGCTTCCCCAAATGAAGGCCTAACCAATGAGTGAGCCAACTCTAAACTCTTCTCTGCCTAGAGACAACAACAACAACAACAACAAAAATCTCATTCGATAACTATTTTAATGGTTTCAGGAGAGTTACCCTTTCATTTCTGAAGCAAATTTGACAGAAAATGAGGCCGAATTAGAATTAGAAGAGAATAATTACAATGAAATTATGAAAAAATTAAATAAATTAAATATACCATTTGAAATGCTGATATGTCTGGGCCGTCTCTGAAGGCTGAGAACGCCCTGATGGTTCCCCTCTGATATGAATGAGCATCACATACAGATCACTATAAGAATTCAGTATTTGTGCCTCAACTGCCAAATGCACTAAATTCATAATTGGCAACAGGAAAAACACCATGCACTTACCAATCCATTATGATATGCTTTGCTAATGCTCTGTCTAACAGGACATGAAAGTAAGGTTAAAAGTTCAATATATGCTGCGCTCATGAGCTGGATCAGATCACCTGTGCTGGCTTTCTGTTTTTTTTTAGTCTGAAAATAATCGGTTTCTTTTATTAATGTATTTATTTATTTATTTATTCAAATGATAAATTATACTATTCACACATTAAAAATTTAACATTATAAATACATCACAGAAAATTCTTGAGGGTGCTAAGCAGGTGCTATGGCTATCCTAGGGGTACCTACTGTACAGCAGCCCCAAACCCCTCCCTGGCGTTGCCTGTGCCCACTTCTTCTGGTTGTCCTTCGGCATTTTTAAGCATTCCCTGAAAACCGTGCACTAAGTACAGATAATTTATTCATCTTCAGTAACTGTTTATCTTGATAAGTGGATCTGGAGCCTATCCTGGTAACACTTGGCACAAGGTGGAGGAATTCACCCCAAATGGGATGCCAGTCCATTGCAGGGCACCATGCACACATTCACAACTTGGGGGCAATCTAGCATAGCCAATTTGCATATTGCATATTTTTGGACAGTAGGAGGAAATCAAAGAACTTAAGGAAACCCACATGAACACGGGGAGAACATGTGAAACTCCACACAGACAGTAACTTGAGCTCAGGAACGAACCAGGGAGCAGTGCAGCAGTGAGGCAGCAACATTACCTACCTACTGCAGCACTGTACTTATAATCTGCGTATATCCACAATGCAATCAGATTCTTAGCTTCTTCATATCTTAAAAATCCAATCTACATTAAAATAAGGACATGGCTGTCAGCTGCCTTGAATAATGCCAGTATGTGTCAATTTAATCATTAAAATGTAAAAGATATTTTTAGAAATATTGATAAACATGTGGTGATGAGGATGTTAATGGTGGCCACACTTTGCCTTTAAATATGCATCAGTAGTATCAGGGAAACTTCATACAATGTTCTGAGAATATTGGCCGGTCTGTTTTTCTAACTAACTTACACTGTTTCACCTATCTTGGGGGTGAGCTGGCAGATGATGGTGATCTTTTGCCCGAAATTAAGAAGAGGATCAGTCGAGATGCCTACGTCTTCCACTCTCTTGACTCGAGATGCTGGTCAAGGAAAGGTCTTTCAACCTCCACCAAGCTTACACTGTATAATGCCATCATACTTCCAACACTTCTTTACGGGAGTGAAACCTGGCCAACACTTTCTAGGCAAACACAGCTTCTCGAGGTCTTCCATCAACATTCGCTGCACCGCCTTCTCAACATCAAGTGGTGGCAGCATGTTACCAACACAGAAGTGCTCAGACATGTTGGCTCTACCACTATTGAGACTATCATACGAAAAAACAGGCTTCGATGACTGGGCCATGTCTGTAGGATGGATGACTCTTGTATGCCAAAACAGCTGCTGTTTGGCGAGCTGGCACATGGAGTTAGACCAAGAGGCTGCCACAAAAAAAGATGGAAAGACTGTGTCAAGGAAGACCTGAAGGCCTTTGGCTTCGGTGAGAATTGGCACTCTGCAGCCACTGACAGACCATCGTGGTGTGCAAAGATTAAGGTGGGCAAGGAGCTATCAGAATTTAACCTCTCGGCTAGACGAGAGAAGCGCCATGCCAGGAGGAAACTTCAATCATTCGTAATGATGTGGATAATATAGTAGTAGTAGTTTTTCTAAGCATCTTGGAGAACCTGCCACAAACCTTCCAGAGACTATGGACTCATAATTGCTTCTGTTTTAGCAGGTAATCCCTCATTCAGTTATTATCTCATCCGGTTGACAGGCGATGAGCTTATGCCATCATGTGTTGTCCATTGTCCGTCCGGTGTCGTCCTCATTTCATGAAATTTGCTTCTTTTCTCTCAATTCTTCTCAGATTTTGATTCTTTCTAGCATGAAGGTAGGGGTACCTAGGGTGCATATAAATTCTCCCCAGATTTGCTTAATTACAATTATTAATGACGTTATGGACTAATTAAGCTTTAATGAGCAGTTCAACAAAAATTGCTTCTTCTCTGTCGATTCCTCGCTGTTTTGGATTCTTTCTGGCAAATAGGTCGGTATTCCTAGGGTGTATATAGCTTCGATATATACGGTAGCTTGTATGTAGTGTATATAGCTTGCAAGATTTATTGCACAAGGTGGCCCACTTTAGATCGTTCCTTCTGGACTAGACGGGGCCGGAGTGAGCTACGCCCTCATTGATGGTCTCATTCGTTGTTTTTGTCTGAAAATTGATAGGTAATATGTCTTTACTGACATACAAACATTTTCCTGTAGCATTGAATTTTTGTGGGAAAAGTAATTTTTGGAAATCTAAAATGTTGAAACTGACCCAGTAATGCAGAATAAATAATAAAATAAACATGTAAGATGTATTTTGTATAGAATTTTGCACAGTACTATATCTGAAAAATTACAAATAAAGCTATGCTATTGTTTGGTGATTATGATCTAAAATGATTCTGCTTAATTAACAGACTCGGGGGAAGCGGAACTCGGAGTCACACTTTACTCAGAAATAATAGAAAATTAAATCAATAAGCTCATTAATAAGCTTTAAGGCTAAAAGCTGCTCCTTTGTTTTTAATTTACAAAGTGTGCAAACAGGAGCAGAATGAGAAGTAGGGGCAAAAGATAGATTCCTGCATTTTCTTTCTTTCTTTTTTTTTTGCATAAAAAATTGTTAGGCTCTGAGAGTTTGCCAGAGCACTATGCTGTAACTCATGTTGATATACTGAGAGCATGGCCCCTTGACAAAAAAGTCCTGTCTTTATTTATATTTCTCTTAATGGTTTGGTTAAACAAAGCATACGCAAAGCCTGCAAGCCATTTTGGCTTTTAAAGTCATAAATTGACTTTTTTTTTCCACAATATCTTTCTCCAGCTTAGTTTCGATCTGGTTTTGGTTTTCTCATCCCTTAGAGTCTGTGACAGTCTTTTCAAACTTTATCACTTCTCTTCTGGCAATCTGCAGTGGTTCCCATTCTTTCTTTCTTTCTTTCTTTCTTTCTTTCTTGCTGTCTACATGTGTTTCGGAGGCCATTAATCGCTCCTGCCTTTGCAACGTGAACCCCAGCAGATAATTACGGTAATTAAACCAATTAGGCAGCATATGGAAAGAGAGTTTTGTCTGCCCCTGAGGCTACTGAGGTCTGCTATTCATCCTGTGTATGGGTTGCAGCTGAGGTGGTCCCATCTCTGGTACTGCTTTAAGAAAGGACCAGGGAAGTCGCTGTTTCAGATTATTGCAATTTCCTTTTAGTTGAGCCTTGAATAACTATGCATCCTGCAGGCAACAAATAGCAGTCGAAGTGGTGTGGACAGCGATAATATGTGGTGCTCATGTCATCATATGGTGCTGGATGGCCAGAGGGTGTTCAGCCTAGTGAACAAATAACCAAAAAAAAAGAGGAAATGAAATGAATGAAGGGGGAAAGGGTGTAAAACACATGCAGACATGAACCACTGCACAAGGTTTTGTTTTGGGTTTTTTTTTAAACTATTTTTAACTATTACATTTACAGACTATAACATTTACCTCATGCTGTGTCCACAAAAGTGCGGATGACATTCAGCGGCCCCTTATTATTATCACTTTAAAGGTTTTCGAGCACTTTAAGTTTTATAGTCTTAAATGTATTGAAAACACTGAAAAAAATATGTGGATGGTACAGAAAAACAATACTGTAGTGAAAATTTGGCATGTAGCTTGCTAAATAATTACTTTAAAAGTGAAAAGTGAAAATTAAACATGTACTAAAGGAAATTAACAGTAAAAAGTAAATTATTTAAACTGAACATGAGAAGCTTTACACCATCACATGATCCCCATAGCAACGGTAACTACGTCACCATAACAGGAGGCAAGCTTGTATTGCTTCATGCAGATGAGTTAGTTATTACTTATCAGTATGGGAAGGTTTTGCTGTGGTTTTGGATGTGCAAATCATTCTGAATGAAACAAAGACATCAGATTTTTTTCATTTACCAAAAGTGATTCATCATCGGGGGAAAAAACTAGAGAGATTTCTCAACGTAGAAGATGAAAATGGCTCACAAACATACAAAGTGCAGCAAGATGCTCATCCTTATACAGAGACATGAATATGAGCGTAAGATACAAAGTGCAGTGATGTGCTCATTGTTATACAGTGAATGCTCAAGCTCATGTTCATTTCACTGTATAACAATGAGCACCTCGCTGCACTTTGTCTCTTACACTCATGTTCACTTCACTGGATAAGAATGAGCACCTTGCTGCAGTTCCGAAATTAAAATTTTTTTGAATTCTTACCTTCGTGGAAGGCGGCATGGTGGTGTAGTGGTTAGCGCTGTCGCCTCACAGCAAGAAGGTCCGGGTTCGAGCCCCGTGACCGGTGAGGGCCTTTCTGTGCGGAGTTTGCATGTTCTCCCTGTGTCCGCGTGGGTTTCCTCCGGGTGCTCCGGTTTCCCCCACAGTCCAAAGACATGCAGGTTAGGTTAACTGGTGACTCTAAATTGACCGTAGGTGTGAATGTGAGTGTGAATGGTTATCTGTGTCTATGTGTCAGCCCTGTGATGACCTGGCGACTTGTCCAGGGTGTACCCCGCCTTTCGCCCGTAGTCAGCTGGGATAGGCTCCAGCTTGCCTGCGACCCTGTAGAACAGGATAAAGCAGCTAGAGATAATGAGATTAGATGAGACCTTCATGGAAATGAAGTGAGCATACTATAGGGTTTTCGACCTCTCTGTTCGACACCGAGTCCTGCTGAATGTTTGCGAGCCATTTTTCCCTTCTACATTTAGAAATCTCTTGAGTTTTTTCCACCTGATGATGAATTACTTTTGGTAAATTTACAACCCCGATTCCAAAAAAGTTGGGACAAAGTACAAATTGTAAATAAAAACGGAATGCAATGATGTGGAAGTTTCAAAATTCCATAGTTTATTCAGAATAGAACATAGATGACATATCAAATGTTTAAACTGAGAAAATGTATCATTTAAAGAGAAAAATTAGGTGAGTTTAAATTTCATGACAACAACACATCTCAAAAAAGTTGGGACAAGGCCATGTTTACCACTGTGAGACATCCCCTTTTCTCTTTACAACAGTCTGTAAACGTCTGGGGACTGAGGAGACAAGTTTCTTAAGCTTAGGGATAGGAATGTTAACCCATTCTTGTCTAATGTAGGATTCTAGTTGCTCAACTGTCTTAGGTCTTTTTTGTCGTATCTTCCGTTTTATGATGCACCAAATATTTTCTATGGGTGAAAGATCTGGATTGCAGGCTGGTCAGTTCAGTACCCGGACCCTTCTTCTACGCAGCCATGATGCTGTAATTGATGCAGTATGTGGTTTGGCATTATCATATTGGAAAATGCAAGGTCTTCCCTGAAAGAGACGTCATCTGGATGGGAGCATATGTTGCTCTTGAACCTGGATATACCTTTCAGCATTGATGGTGTCTTTCCAGATGTGTAAGCTGCCCATGCCACACACACTAATGCAACCCCATACCATCAGAGATGCAGGCTTCTGAACTGAGCGCTGATAACAACTTGGGTCGTCCTTTTCCTCTTTAGTCCGAATGACACGGTGTCCCTGATTTCCATAAAGAACTTCAAATTTTGATTTGTCTCACCACAGAACAGTTTTCCACTTTGCCACAGTCCATTTTAAATGAGCCTTGGCCCAGAGAAGACGTCTGCGCTTCTGGATCATGTTTAGATACGGCTTCTTCTTTGAACTATAGAGTTTTAGCTGGCAACGGCGGATGGCACGGTGAATTGTGTTCACAGATAATGTTCTCTGGAAATATTCCTGAGCCCATTTTGTGATTTCCAATACAGAAGCATGCCTGTATGTGATGCAGTGCCGTCTAAGGGCCCGAAGATCACGGGCACCCAGTATGGTTTTCCGGCCTTGACCCTTACGCACAGAGATTCTTCCAGATTCTCTGAATCTTTTGATGATATTATGCACTGTAGATGATGATATGTTCAAACTCTTTGCAATTTTACACTGTCGAACTCCTTTCTGATATTGCTCCACTATTTGTCGGCGCAGAATTAGGGGGATTGGTGATCCTCTTCCCAGCTTTACTTCTGAGAGCCGCTGCCACTCCAAGATGCTCTTTTTATACCCAGTCATGTTAATGACCTATTGCCAATTGACCTAATGAGTTGCAATTTGGTCCTCCAGCCGTTCCTTTTTTTGTACCATTAACTTTTCCAGCCTCTTATTGCCCCTGTCCCAACTTTTTTGAGATGTGTTGCTGTCATGAAATTTCAAATGAGCCAATATTTGGCATGAAATTTCAAAATGTCTCACTTTCGACATTTGATATGTTGTCTATGTTCTATTGTGAATACAATATCAGTTTTTGAGATTTGTAAATTATTGCATTCCATTTTTATTTACAATTTGTACTTTGTCCCAACTTTTTTGGAATCGGGGTTGTAAAAAAAAAAAATCTGATGTCTTTGTTTTGTTCAAAACAATTCGCACATCCAAAACCACAGCAAAACCTTTCCATATCGATCAGTAACAACTAACTGGTCTGAATGAAGCACTATAAGCTGTCTTCTGTCATGGCGGCATAGCTACCATTGCTGTGGGGGTCAGGTGACAGTGCAAAGCCTCTATTCATGAAGTTGCAATAGTTGAGGTAGGGGTTGGATTGCAGACCTATTCTTACAACTTTATTCACATGAAATTGGAAGAAAGTTAAGCACATTCATGCTTGTTTGCTTGCTTAAATTTGTAACAAGCTCAGATTTTCGGATTCTTTTCCCCCCCTGATTAAAGTAACTTCAGTTTAAAAAGAACAACTGAGACTAATAGAAAAATCATCCTTTCTCAAAGATAACTGGTTGTGGCATCATTGTTGATAAGTATAAACTAGATTGGATGAGTCTAAAACCTACTATTCAACAGTCTGAGCTTTACTGTTTTAAAAAGACAATAGAGAACATTGAATAATAACATTAGTCAGTAATAACATTTAAATATTCAGAGGTTCAAGAGCCACGATGATCATTTTCACCTCTAAAAATCATCATCATATAGTTTTCACATCCTCAGGGCCAGAAGTAAGAAATTTCACATATTGCATTTGAAGTTCTGATTTTACAGGATACACAGGATAGAAATGCTGAAAGTACTGCAACAACAAGTATAAGTTTAAATTTATTTGATTTGTCACATAGTTCTCAGAGGTTTGGACAGTGGAGGGATACAGGGAAAAGCCCCAACTGATTTTCAACTCCTCTGATTTGGCATAGATTTTTTTTTTTACACCGGATGCCCTTCCTAACACAACCCTCCCTAATGTATCCAGGCTTGGGACCGGCACTAAGTATGTACTGACTTGTGCAACCCCAGTGGCTGGATATTTTACGTAATCTGCACGTACTGTTGGCTCTAGGAATAATGTATGATTATTAAATCAGTTAAAAAAAAAAAACCTGTTCCCATGACAGTTTCTGAAAAACTCATCTCATTATCTCTAGCCGCTTTATCCTGTTCTACAGGGTCATAGGCAAGCTGGAGCCCATCCTAGCTGACTACAGGCAAAAGGCGGGGTACACCCTGGACAAGTCGCCAGGTCATCACAGGGCTGACATAGGTGGTGTTTACATTAGACCGTATCCGTATCGTTGTCGTTGCGGATGCACTGTCCGTGCACATTAAAACGCCGGGAAACGACTCCACAGGCGGAACAGTTTGAATCCGCCAGGGCCCACGTATTCAACCCAGTATGGATCTGATCCGGTGCTGTGTAAACATTGAGGAACGAGGATACGCAGTGCTGAGCTCTAGCTGACGTCGTCATTGGACAACGTCACTGTGACATCCACCTTCCTGATTCGCTGGCGTTGGTCATGCCACGTTGGTCATGTGACGCGACTGCTGAAAAACCTTCTCCTCTTTAGTCCCAATGACACGGCGTCCCTGATTTCCCTAAAGAACTTCAAATTTTGATTCTTATGCTCTCTCACTCTCTCTCGCTCGCTTGCTCTCTCTTTCTCTGTCTCTCCTCTCTCTCACACTCTCTTGCTCACTCTCTCTCTCACTCGCTCACTCAATCTCTCACACACTTTATGTGCTTGCAAGTGGTGAGTGACTTGCGCATGCCCGATATGCACTGGGATCATGTGACGTGCCGTCTAATTAGTCATGTGATTAGCGTATCCGTGTATTGGCGTTGCTGTGTGCACGGGGAACGGTTTTGTTGCGGGCACAGAAATTTTGTGTGTGTACGCGAATCGTTTTAAAAACGTTAATCTGATGATCCGCTGATTCAAAATAATGTAAACAGGGCCATAGACACAGACAACCATTCACACTCGCATTCACACCTACAGTCAATTTAGAGTCACCAGTTAACCTAACCTGCATGTCTTTGGACTGTGGGGGAAACCGGAGCACCCGGAGGAAACCCACGCGGACACCATGCAAACTCTGTTAGGGTTTTGCTGGGATTCGAACCTGGTTCGTTGGTGTGATAATCCAGCAAACCCCCACTAGGCCACCAGGGGGATGACTCAAATGCAGAGGCGTGAGGCGGAAGTAGAAAAAGAATCAAAAGGTTTATTTAAACTATATACACTATATACAGGGCAAAACAAAAGACAAAAAAAACCAAAGAGTATAATCCAAAAGAAAAGCAAAGTGCAAAAATTCAAAAGCTAAGAAGATCAAAAAACACAGTACAAAGGAAACTGGAGATAAACATAACAGCACAAAGACTCCGTGACAAGAGGACTGAACTCAGGGGTATAAATAGACAAACTAATTAAGGACACAGGTGAAGATAATTAGGCAATTAACACAAACACAAAACACAGGAACAATGGCGGCCTCTAGAGGCCAAAATAAACACGACATGAAAAGGAAATAACAGCGGCCTCTAGAGGCCAAAACAGTCCTAGTCCTAACAGGACCCCCCCCTCTAGGAGCGTCTCCTGACGTTCCCAGGGCGATCCGGATGGGCCGAATGGAAGTCCCGACATAGTTCTTTATCAAGGACATCCCGAGCAGGAACCCAGCAGCGCTCCTCAGGACCATAGCCCTCCCAGTCCACCAGATATTGCAACCCGCCGCGGACCCGGCGGGAGTCAAGCAGGCGATTCACAGTGAACACAGTCTGCCCCTGGAAGATGCGGGGGGGTGGGGGGTTCCTAGGGGCAGGGGCATACGTAGACGTCAGTATGGGCCGTAACAGGGAAACATGGAAAGTGGGGTTGATCCTCAGAGTCCGGGGCAACTGGAGCCGGTAGGAGACAGGGTTCACCCTGCGCACCACCTTGAAGGGGCCAATGTAGCGAGGAGCAAGCTTGCGGTTCTCCACCCGCAGTGGAAGGTCCTTAGTGGACAGCCAAACACGCTGCCCAGGGCGGAAAGCGTGTGCAGGTCTTCTATGGCGGTTGGCCTGAGTCTGGTTGGTTCTGGAGGTCTGTATGAGGGTCTTCCTGACCTTGCTCCAGGTCTTGCGACACCGTCTCACATATTGGTTGACCGAGGGCACCCCCGCGTCCTCCTCCTGGTCCGGGAACAGAGGTGGCTGGAACCCGAATTGGCACTGGAATGGCGACAGCTTGGTGGCCGATGACTGCAGGGTGTTGTGGGCGTACTCCGCCCATGGCAGCCAGGTGCTCCACGATGTCGGGTTATCCATAGCCAGGCCTCGCAGGGTGGTTTCCAGGTCCTGGTTGAGCCTCTCCGTCTGACCATTGGACTGTGGGTGAAACCCAGAGGAGAGGCTGGCAGTGGCTCCGATGACCTTGCAGAACCCGTGCCACACTCGGGAGGAGAACTGGGGCCCTCGGTCTGAGACGATGTCCTGTGGAAGACCAAAGACTCGGAAGACATGATTAAACAAAAGTTTCGCAGTTTCAAGAGCAGAGGGGAGTTTGCACAGTGGTATGAAGCGGCAGGCCTTGGAGAATCTGTCAACTAAGACCAAAATGACCGTGTTACCTTGTGACTCAGGGAGACCCGTGATAAAGTCGACTGCCACGTGGGACCAGGGACGCCGGGGAATGGTCAGAGGATGCAGGAGACCCTGGGGACGCTGTCGTGGGTTCTTGGTTCTGGTGCAAACCTCACAGGACAGGACAAATGACCTTACTTCCTTCTCCATGTTAGGCCACCAGAAGCGTCTTTTCAGGAAGTCCAGGGTCCTCCGAGCTCCCGGGTGGGCGGTGAGAGGGGAAGAGTGACCCCACTGGAGAACCTTGGCCCGGGCTTGATGTGGGACGTACAAGAGGCCTGGTGGCCCCGTCCCAGGACCGGGGTCCTGGCGTTGGGCTCGTCGGACAGCCTCCTCAATACCCCAGCGGACAGGGGCCACAATCCGGGACACAGGGATAATAGGCCCGACTTCATTCTCCCTGTTAGTGGCAGAGAACAGTCTGGACAGTGCGTCAGGTTTGGTGTTCTTGGAGCCGGGGCGGTATGAGAGGGTGAAGTCAAACCGACTGAAAAACAGGGCCCACCTAGCCTGTCGAGGGTTCAGTCTCTTGGCTTGCTGGAGGTACTCCAGGTTCTTGTGGTCAGTCCAAACCAGGAATGGATGTTGTGCTCCCTCCAGCCAGTGCCTCCACTCCTCAAGGGCCAGTTTGACCGCTAGCAGTTCTCGATCCCCCACATCGTACCGGGACTCAGCAGGACTCAGGCGGTGGGAGAAGTAAGCGCAGGGGTGCAGCTTTCCTTCCGAACGTTGAGAGAGCACCGCGCCGACACCACTGTCCGAGGCGTCCACCTCCACGATGAATGGTTGGGAGGTGTCCGGGAGAACCAGAATAGGTGCCGTGCAGAAGCGGTCCTTGAGGTCTTTGAACGCCTTTTCTGCCTGAGGAGACCAGCCATAAGATCCACCTGTCCCTTTGGTGAGGTCTGACATGGGTAAGGAACTCTCGGCACTCACTGTGCTTGCCGTCATACCTCTGTGGTGCAGGAAGGCTGGGTTCGCGAGGTGAAGAAGGCAGCATTGCAGGAGGCACTGGAGCAGGAGTGGGAGCTGGATCAGGAGCAGGAGATGCAGGCAGAGATGTCAGCTGTGCCAGGGTTTTCCCAATTTGCTGAAGCAGTTCCTCGTGGCGAGCGAGGGCCTCACGTTGGCTGGTGAGCGTACGTCCATGAGCGTCCATGGTCGCTCCGAAGCGTGTCAAAGCTGCCATAATTCCCTGAAGGTTGGCCGGGTAGACAGTTGAAGCAGCCTCTGCTGAGTCGGTCATGACGGAGTCTTTCTGTTAGGGTTTTGCTGGGATTCGAACCTGGTTCGTTGGTGTGATAATCCAGCAAACCCCCACTAGGCCACCAGGGGGATGACTCAAATGCAGAGGCGTGAGGCGGAAGTAGAAAAAGAATCAAAAGGTTTATTTAAACTATATACACTATATACAGGGCAAAACAAAAGACAAAAAAAAACCAAAGAGTATAATCCAAAAGAAAAGCAAAGTGCAAAAATTCAAAAGCTAAGAAGATCAAAAAACACAGTACAAAGGAAACTGGAGATAAACATAACAGCACAAAGACTCCGTGACAAGAGGACTGAACTCAGGGGTATAAATAGACAAACTAATTAAGGACACAGGTGAAGATAATTAGGCAATTAACACAAACACAAAACACAGGAACAATGGCGGCCTCTAGAGGCCAAAATAAACACGACATGAAAAGGAAATAACAGCGGCCTCTAGAGGCCAAAACAGTCCTAGTCCTAACAAACTCCACACAGAAAGGCCCTCGCCGGCAAAAAAATGAATGAATGAATGAATGAATGAGCTTTTTGATCATGTATTATTTGCAAGCACATTGTCCTAATTCCAAATTACAGTCTAATTCCTTTCTGTGTCATGTAATTATCAGGTGATATAATGACTTTATCTGAATAGGTGTGGCTTCAAGTATTCAGGTGTGTACAAATTTTTTACTGGTAAAATTGGCCAAAATAGAGATTTATCTGATACAGAACAGACAAAATTGTTAAATGCTTATTGAAATTTAAATAACTGAAAAATGACTGAAATTGCCAAGTTATTAAGGTATGATCACAGCACAGTCAAAGCCTTTGTTAATAATCATCAGAAAAACATTTTCAGAAGAAACGGTGTAAATTAACAGCTTTGTGCTGAATTAGGAACCCTTTAGCCTTCAGTCCCAGCATGTCCTGTAATTACAGTATTTCTAGATTCTCCTGAAGTACAAGATGTACATGCTGAAACACGATGTCCACAATCATGGGAGTCAAGATTGGGTAAAGAAATATCTTAAAGCTGATTTTTTGAAGGTCTTATGAACAAATGAGATAAGACCATTCTTGATGGAGCAAACGGCTGAGCTCATGGCTGAATCACTGATGGACACTTTGAGTGAGGAGCCTGGAAGGTGGAGGAGGGGTAATAGGGTGAGCTGCCATCATTAACAGTGAGCTAGCTCGACCTATTCAGGTTGCAGAGGGACTGAAAATCAACTCTTCAAACAGTGGTATGAGAAGAGGTCAGCAACATTCAAGTGGATCATTATATTTATGCAAGACAGTGCCCCATTGCATGCATCGAAGTGCTCCACTGCCTGGCGAGCCAGAAAGGTTTCACTGATGACTGATTAAAGAACTGGGCCTGTTCCTCATCTGATTTAAACCTGATTGAGAACTGCTATCAAGCATGAGGTTTACACACATGCGTGTGCACACACACACACACACACACACACACACACACACACCCATGTCTTTATGGAGGCTTCACCAAAAATTGGTCATGTAAAAATCAAACTCACAGATTCTCTAATTGGAGACTCATGAAAGTTATTGGAGGGTGATTACATAAGCACTATTGAACACCCTATATATATATATATATATATATATATATATATATATATATATATATATATATATATATATATATATATGAGTGATTCCATGCTTATGGGTACTGAAATGGGGACATGAACTTATTTTTAAAAATTCACCTAAAACCATTTCTTTTTTTTACCATCAGGTCACAAAACATGTAATCTTTAATGAATGATATGTTAAAAGATAACTTTAATTTTCTGAGATGTAATAAAAACATATTTATATGCCAAAGTCAGAACGTAACAGAAGTGTTGTGGACATATATATTCTCAATTTTAACAATGTAGAATTACTTTTTGAAACATAGGAAGGTGATGTTTTAGCAAATATAATTAATAAACATGTGTAGTAGAATAAACATACACATTCTTTCAATAAGATTAACATGGTATATAGCTAGATTGTAATTAATTTGTAACAGACGCGAGATGGACAATCGTAACAGAAGTAATGTAACAGACATCATTTTGGAAGTCATAGGCTTGACTTTGGCATATAAATATGCCTTGACCTTCTCTGGGATCTTCTCTGAGGGTGTCTAAGAATAAAAGATGAAGTAACAATTCTGGAAAATTATTGAGTTTGGTTCTGAGGAACCTGAGTTTGTGGTGAGTCTGTGTGTGAGTAAGCTGGGACAATAAAGGCACATCTCACATGCGTCATCAGTGAACCAGATCAGGCAGCTCTGAAAGGAAATGCATTTAACAGTTGAATAAACGAAGTTATGACAGATAAGGAGGCAGGAATATGAAGGAATAAATGTACAGTGAATCAATGATCATGAGTAATCTATTGTCTTTTGTTGGGGGAAGTGCATTAGCAGCCAATTTGCCAGTTGAAAAATCTCTGCAGAACTGGAGATGGATTGGGTGTGATGTAAGAGACATGTGGGAATATGCTCATGGCGTGAATAAAATGGAGTTGACATAAACGTGATTTCTCAGTAGATTAGTATAGCCCATGTCAATAACCTCTCTCTCTCTCTCTCTCTCTCTCTCTCTCTCTCTCTCTGGCATGACCACAAACCACAATTTTCTTCTTCTGAATCATACAGCAGAAGCGAACTAAACATATCACAATGCACAAAACCTGCAGTTATTAATTCGTCACCTGTTTCCCATTTTACAAGCTTATGGCTTTGGTTTTCTTTCCCACCAGTTCTAATTTGTCCCAGCTAGGTTAACTAATTTCACCAGAACCTTTGAAGTTTGATCCATTCTTCATGCATTCTTTCAGAAATATACATTGCTCCATCACCTCTAATCTTCTAAGACAGAAATGCAGCCATGAAACAGTAAAAGACTTTTCCAATGCTTAAAGACAAAGAATTATTTTGACAGGGAACCATTACTTAAACAAAAAGTTCACTGTACAGATTTCATCTTATGCTGTGAGGGAGTTAACCTTCTGCCTTTCACATGGCTCTTGGCTGCCGAGTTGTGTATATAACAGCCTCTCCGGAGTAATAACCACTGACACAGCCTTTAAAATGGATTATTGCTTCAGTTGTGTTATTTTTGGTGTCAGAAGTATGTAAACCAAGCGGAGACACAGAGGAAAGGGACTCTCCAATCCAGACGTGTCCAACGTGACTACTGAGCATACCCTCAAACGCAATCCCATTTTAGCTGTGTGGAAATGTTGATTAGGTATTGCGGGTTAGAAACCCAGCTGTGAAGCTTGATGGCTTCATGTCAGAAGGAGAAGTTATTTCTATAGAGCTATTTATTTGTTCTAATGATCCACAAACCAGGGAAAACGACCGAATATATGCTTGCAGGAACATGTGCGGAATAGTTGTTTCTGTATAGTTGCCTATAATAACAATCACGACTGGTCAGATGCTCATATTCCTTCACAAAAGCAGTGTTTCTTGGTCTCAGTGCTGAGCACAGCTGAGATGTATAATTGAAGAGTTTATCTGAATTAGTTGTTTACACCAGAAAAACCCAAAACTATGGATTGCAGGTGGAGTGAACATGTTCAGACTAATGCCTGTGCACAGTCGCAATTTAGGCAATATTTACTACACCATAGATTTAGTTACATATCCCCCAGTTATGTGAAGTCATCTGCAGGAAATAGAAAATCTGCTTTATCCGGCAAATGAATACCTTGGTGGGTTTTATGTGGCGCTCATTTGTAAGCCGAACCCTCATGGTTGCCCACTTTTTTTTTTTAAACGGCTCCCGAAAGAACAGCTATGTATATAATGTGGGTTTCTCATGTTCAGACCTCTGGAACAGAATTAACCACTTAATATGCTGCTACTAAAGTTAAACAATAAGGAATGCACCACGTATTAATCATTTTACCCATGGTATACTGCTGTAAGCTAAAAAAAAGAAGACATAGGATTACTCAGTCACTATATTCAAATGTAAATCTATTGCAAAAAAAAAGTAAATGGAAAATTAGGGTTTCTTTTATTATTTGAGTATCAATGATCGTTTCTAAATGTTATACCATATTTCAGCACATATTATGCCAAAATGTTCACGCAAACATTACTTTACAAAACTGTATCTTGTTATTTATTATATTTTCTAGTTATTACATTGCTGCATCAAGTGACAGACGATGAGTGAGATAAAGGTAGCATCCTTTCAAGCTTCTGTGCAATCATGCAAACACCATTTCCCTTTCATCTCTATTTATCTATATTTTATGCCAGCATGCCTTGTGTAGGAGGGTTTTTCTTTTTTAATGGTAGATGATTACATGTATTCCGTGCCTGCTTGTGATTTCTTGCATTGCCCTGGGGATTACTACTCATACTGATACTGACTTTCAAAGCCAGAAATTTTTGTGGTGTTACTGTATCTGTTGAGGTGGATTACTTTTAATTTCTGTTTTGGCTCTGCTTTTTTAAAGTTAGGTCTTTTCTGGGTGGAAAGCTCCAATGTGTCATCCTGACAGATTCAGAAGACTTCTTCTAACTACAATGTTTAAATTGGTTCCTGATGTTCCAGATGCCTTTCTTAAAGTTATTTCTTTAGTATTTTATCTTCGACACATTCTGTTATGGATAAATGGATGGATAAATTATGTGAGATGGGAACAATAAGAGAGTGCATTAGCAGAATCAAAGGCATATCCAAAAAAAAAAAGAGAGAGACGATATTAAGAACGTCTTCTAAATTGCAGGGAGTACTTGCTTATTTTGCCCACAATTTATCCTGCTTTCTTCCAGATATAATAACCTTCTCTCACCTCACTCATATGAATAGATTCTAAATCTAGATGTCGCTTATAGCTAAGTTTGATGCATCTGTGGTGCTGCTTTCCAGAGGTGGACAAAGTACCCAACTTCATTACTTAAGTCAAAGTACAGATCCCACTGGTCAAGTGTTACCCCAATAGAAGTGAAAGTTGTACAGTCAAATTTTTACTTAAGTTAAAGTATTGAAGTAAATTTTAAAAATACTTAAGTATTAAAAGTACATTTTCTGTCAACGCATTGTTGTATTATTGACTCAACCCTTATAATACCTCATGCCTCTGAAGCAACCAACTGGATTCATTGACTAACTTGTAGAACCTGTAGAATAAACACCTGGTAGAACAAAATGAAACACAACTGATTTTTAAATTAAAAAAAAAAAATTGTAACACTCACCCTGTGATTACCTGGCGACTTGTCCAGGGTGTACCCCACCTTTCGCCCATAGTCAGCTGGGATAGGCTCCAGCTTGCCTGCAACCCTGTAGAACAGGATAAAGCGGCTAGAGATAATGAGATGAGATGAGAATTGTAACATTCCTCCCCACCCCCACAAAGCAGCATGGTAGTGTTCTGACCCAGCTATGGCAGTGTGTGTACACATGCATGTGTATATTAATCAGAAAGTGGAATAGCTGTAAATGCAGCTTGCTCAGAAAATAAAAATAACAATCCAACCTGCTTAAAACCCAGGTCCACACCTCGAGCTTAATAACTGCCCAACAGCAACACTACTTTAAGCGAGATAAAAAAAATGCAAGACCATCATCTGACATTAAAACAAAAAATTCCAACAATTTGTTGTGACTGACTAGTACAATACTGTCCATCTCACAGGTCTCGTGTGTGTGTGTGTGGGGTGGGGGGGTGGGGGGGGGGGTTGGGGTGTGTGTGTGCATGGTCGTAGCGGACGCGAGGTACGCGGGGGACATGTCCCCCGCACTTCCCGTATTTGTGCTCTCTGTCCCCCGCACTTTTTATAGCCATTACAACCATTCAATTCATTTTTAGCATGTGGAAACGCGTTTTTCCAAGCTGCCTTTAAACGCATCATGAGCAGGCGGAGCTAAGGTGGCAAACAAACAAACACCGCTGTTGTGTGTGATCAGAGACGCTTTAGAAAATATTGTATGAGTATCTTTGGTGTGATTCAGATCTGGGCAGTGCTTCTGTATGTTCAGCAAACCAGCCAAGAGGCTAAAGACTTTAGACAGTTTTTTTCCAAACAAACCGTGTAAGTTGAGTAATACTGTTGAATGTAGATAATGTTTAGCTAAAAGATGACAAATAGATGTTAATTTAGTTAGTTAAGCTAGCTAGCTAACCTAGAGGCGGTAGTAACTAGTTACATTTACTCCGTTACATTTACTTGAGTAACTTTTTGGATAAATTGTACTCTTAAGAGTTGTTTTGTTGCAAAATACATTTTAGTTTTACTTGAGTAATATTATTCTAAAGTAACAATACTCTTACTTGAGTAACGTTACTATTTTGGCTACTCTAAGATTGCTCACTTCTGGGTAGAAAATGAGAATATAAGTGTATTTGTGTTCCTTTGACTGTTATTTTTGTAAAGATTTAATTTATTTTTGTGGTAGTTAAAGTTTAAAGTACATGAATTTGCTGATTATTATTACTGTATTCCTAATTCTATTTCAAAATGTTGCTTTCCACATATTTTTTAATCTTTATTGCCACAATAGAAAGAGCAGGGTGAGAGAGGAGACAGTGGACCAGAGGCCAACAGGGATGATTATGCAGGGTCACAGGTGAGAAGAGAATATAAGCTATGTCACTACTACTATTCTTAATTCTATTTATAAATTTTACTTTATAGATTTTGACTTTAGATTTTGATAGTATATCATTTTAAAGAACCAAAGTCGGTTCCCTGGTGCTGTGCTGTTTGTGGTTATGTGGTTCTTTAGCTGCTAAGGAGAGGTGCAATTGAATGTGAGAGGATGATAAATCACTCAATAGACCTCTGAACAATTTGTACCCCTCACTTCTAAAATGATGGCTACGCCCCTGGGTGTGTGCACGCGTAAGTGTATGCATTCATGCACATATGAATCTGCCTGTGCCATCATGGTGGTTAAATGTTAAGTTAGCTAGTCAGTGAAGCTCCACCTTACATACTAGCAAAATCTTTTCAAACTCAAAATCATACTGGGTAGCTAATGTTACTAGAAAAGAAAAATTTTTACATTTTGTTTATTTGGCAAGATTATGCTAAAACATTTCTGAAAGGACTTCAGATAAGTTAATGTTATTCATGTGAGCGTAGCTCCGTTTTTACATGCTACCTAACAGTGTCCAAGTTAACTAGCTATGTGTTAATGTTAGCCGTGGACAAGGCGATGGCAACTTGGTGGGCAAATCCATATATAGAAAGTCATTTGGCTAACCAGACTGCATAGCTATTGCAATGTTATCGCTAGCTCTAAAAGCACAGACAACTTCATTGCAGGCTTTCTCTTGGAATAAAACATTTACAGACCTCAATATGCTTCCACGGGTTGGACGGCGATTTTTTGTAGGCTGTGATGTGCTCCATTTTAAGCAAACAAAGCAAACATTTAAAACAAAACGAATCTTTATTCCTTTCAGAAAATTGAAACATGGGTTCGAGGTATGGCCAGAAGAACCGCCTCCTTCCATTCTGCCATCAACTGATCGTGTTAAATAACGTTGCTGAGAAATCACTGAACTTGATTTTATACAGTCTATGGATGTGACGTGACCCTAGTGATTACTGATCGGCTGTCTCAGTGTCACCTGAAAAAAAACCAATCACGTTTTAGAAAAGAAAAGAAAAAACATCCACTTTCAAAGCTGCTTCATAGTAGCGAGTGCCGAGGACCTTGATAGAAATGTAGTGGAGTGAAAAGTATGATATTTGCCTTTCAAATGTAGTGAAATTAAAGTCATAAGTTGCCAAAAAAATAATACTCAAGTAAAGTACAGATACTCAGAAAGTGTACTTGAGTACAATACTTCGTTACTGTCCACCTCTGCTGCTTTCTTTGTGAGAGCAACATTTTAGATTGCCCCTGCTGACTGAGTTGAACTGATTTCAGAGCATTCATAATGAATTTTTTGGAAGAAAAAAAAAAGTAGCATTTGGACAGAAGAATCATTAGCAATTCAAAACAAAATAATAAGGAATTACTTTAAACAGGAGAAAGTTGTTACTGTTTAATTCCAGTTAGCTTCTCTTTATCTCATCTCTTTGTTAATGTCCTTATTTATTATTTTTTTTATTTTTCTTAAATACTTGGTTTGTGAGTTTGTATTGTTGACTTAATTTGTCAGTTAGGCTGTGTTTAACTTTTTTTCTCATTAGATTTAGGTGGGGTTTTCTCACATTTAGTTTTTTGCTGATTTTTTTAATTTAAATAAACGATAACGCTATGTTTTATATATCTAACCTGATTTACTATTATTAGCTACTTACTATAATAGTAGATTTAAAGTATCAGTAAAGGTTTCTCATAAAACAAGGTTACAGCTTGAGCGTACTTCCATACTTTCACTGTTGTAAAAAAAAAAAGTAAATGTACAGTATTGATGTTACAGCAAAAACACTGTTTAATTATTTTACAGGATTGATTGGAACAGAGCAATAGTTTACCTTAAAATACCAGAAAATGTAATGCATAGGCAGATAACTTTTTTTAAAGCAGGGGTGAGAATGGCAAAAAAAAAAAGTCTTTGTGTCTATAGCTACAAATTAGTGGAGCAGTTTTGTGCCCAGTATTTCAGTGATTACAGTGGATATAAAAAGTGTACACACCCCGTTAAAATGATAGGGTTTTCTGATGTAAAAAAAATGAGACCACGATAAATAATTTAAAAACTTTCCCCACCTTTAATGTGACCTATAACCTGTACAATTCAATTGAAAAACAAACAAATCTGTTAGGGGGAAAAACATAAAAAAATAAACGTACAATAAGCTGGTTGCATAAGTGTGCACACCCTTAAACTAATACTTTGTTGAAGCACCTTTTGATTTAATCACAGCGTTCAGTCTTTTTGGGTCGGAGTCTATCAGCCTGCCACATCTAGACTTGGCAATATTTGCTCACTCTTCCTTGCAAAAGCGCTCCAAATCTGTCAGATTGCGAGGGCATCTCTTGTGCACAGCCCTCTTCAGGTCACCCCACAGATTTTCAATTGGATTTAGGTCTGGGCTCTGGCTGGGCCATTCCAAAACTTTTTTGGGGTCATTGTCATGCTGAAAGATGAAATTCCTCTTCAGCTTCAGCTTTCTAGCAGACACCTGAATTTTTTGGGACAAAATTGACTGGTATTTAGAGCTGTTCATAATTCCCTCCACCTTGACTAAAGCCCCTGTTCCAGCTGAAGAAAAACAACCCCAAAACATGATGCTGCCACCACCATGCTTCACCGTGGGTATGGGGTTCTTTTGGTGATGCGCAGTGGTGTTTTTGCGCCAAACATACCTTTTGGAATTGTGGCCAAAAAGTTCAACCTTGGTTTCATCAGACCATAACACATTTTCCCACACGCTTTTGGGAGAGTTGATGTATTTTTTTTTCCCAAAATTTAGCTGGGCCTGGATGTTTTTCTTTGACCCTACCTCATAGTCCAGACATATGGAGAATACGGGAGATTGTTGTCACATGTAGTACACAACCAATACTTGCCAGAAATTCCTGCAGCTCCTTCAGTGTTGCTGTCGGCCTCTTGGCAGTCTCCCCGACCAGTTTTCGTCTTGTCTTTTCATCAGTTTTGGAGGGACGTCCAGTTCTCGGTAATGTCACTGTTGTCCCAAATCTTCTCCACTTCTTGATGACTGTCTTCACTGTGCTCCATGGTATATCTAATGCCGTGGAGATGTTTTTGCACCCTTCTCCTGACTGATACCTTTCAACACTGAGATCCCTTTGACGCTTTGTAAGCTCTCTGTGAACCCTGGCTTTTGCTGGAGGATGCAACTGAGTAAATGTCTGAACTTTATTTGGGGTTAATCAGTCATTTTAATTGAAGGCAGGTGTGAACCTAAAAAGACTGAATGCTGTAATTAAATCAAAAGGTGCTTCAACAAAGTATTAGTTTAAAGGTGTGCACACTTATGCAACCAGCTTATTATATGTTTTTTTTTTAATTTTTCATGTTTTTTCCCCTAACAGATTTGTTTGTTTTCCAGTTGAATTGCACAGGTTATAGGTCACATTAAAGGTGGGGAAAGTTTTGAAATTATTTATCGTGGTCTCATTTTTTTTTTTACATCAGAAAAACCTATCATTTTGACGGGGTGTGTTCACTTTTTATATCCACTGTATTTTACGTGACTACAAATCCTGTTTGGGTTTAACTTTATATAGTAGTAGAACATTTGGCTATGTAAAGCACTGAAATTCATATTTTAGTGTGCATTAATTCAGTGGTGGAGGTGAATTAATCAATATATCAATGAATTAAATAATGAGCTACAGATCAGAAGGTCATGTGTTCGCAGCACTGCTAAGCTGCCATGGCTGGGTCCTTGAGCAAGACCCTTAACCTTCTGTTTCATTGTATGGTATTGTGCCTCAATTGTTAGTTGTCTTTTTTTAAAAGCATCTGCCACATAATCAAATGTAATCAAATGAAAGCTCTGCTACCAGAAAGTTACAGGAAATGTATTAGAGTGTTGACAAAATAAGGATCTAAAATATCTAACACAATTTATAACACAAGCAGCATTGTTAGCATTGTTAGCACTGCAACAAGGGGCATTATTTACAATGTGCTTTTATATGGTGCACTTACAGGAAAACTGAACTAACTGCGAAGCTAATGTCAGCTTAATGAGCTAGCTAACCACGAGCTAATCACCACCAGTGCTGCTGGGTTAGGCTCTAGATCCACCAAGACTCTGACCAGGACAAAGTGGTTTCTGATGAATTAATGCATTATAGCATGTGTTTTATAGATGATATCTAAGCGATCCTATATTATCTCCCCCCAAGGCTAATGTTAATCATCAGGACATTTCCACCCCTTCTTCATCATTCTGATAAATTTAAAATTTATCATTTACTCATAACTCAGTCCAACATTGGACTTCTGCTCAACAGAGAATTTTTTATAAACACTTCATGATTGTACATTAATCAGTATATTCTCTCTCACACACACTCTTGCTCCTCTCCCTCCTCACAAATCAAGAAGAAGAATAGCCATAAGTCGCAGGGTGGTTGCTATGACAACGTAAGCGGTTAAGCCCTGTCTGTGTTATGCCAAAAGGACTGTACAGTCTTCTTTTTCATCTTTCTTTCCTTTCCTGTTATTGTTACTGTTATATTCTGTAGAATAACATTAATAATGGTTAATTATTAATGCAAATTATTGCTTCATACAGTCAATCGTTAGGCTTGAGTTAGCAAGAGGAAATGTGACAATGTCATTTTGAAATCTCAAGTTCAAGCAAGTGGTCAGGAATTTACACCGCTACTGAGCCTTTCCTCTCAGCACGACAGTCAGCTGTAAATAAACAGCTGCTCTTCTTTTCTTTTCTATCATGTTTCTAATTTTTGTGCTGTTTCCTGTTTCTTTTGCTGTATAAAGCTTCCCGATGATCATAAACTTCAGCTCAGCGTACTTCTCCACTTCTTCAGATGTACAACCCCAGTTCCAAAAATGTTGGGATGCTGTGTAAACTGTAAATAAAAACATCCATCCATCCATCCATCCATCCATCCATCCATCCATTATCTGTAGCTGCTTTATCCTGTTCTACAGGGTCGCAGGCAAGCTAGAGCAGGCTATGGGCGAGAGGCGGGGTACACCCTGGACAAGTCAGCCAGGTCATCACAGGGCCGACACATAGAGACAAACAACCATTCACACGTAAATAAAAACAGAATGTGATAATTTGCAAATCATGGAAACCCTATATTTCATTGAAAATGGTACAAAGACAACATATTAAATGTTGAAACTGAGAAATGTTATTGTTTTTTGAAAAATGTATTTTGAATTTGATGTCAGCAACACGTTTCAGAAAAGTTGGGACAGGTGCATGTTTACCACTGTGTTGCATCACCGCTACTTTTAACAACATTCTGTAAAGACTTGGGAACCGAGGAGACCAACTGCTGTAGTTTTGAAAGAGAAATGTTGTCCCATTCTTGCCTAATATACGACTTCAGTTGCTCAACAGTTCAGGGTTTCCTTTGTCGTATTTTGTGCTTCATAATGTGGCAAAGGTTTTAAATGGGAGACAGCTCTGGACTGCAGGCAGGCCAGTTTAGCACCCGGACTATTTTACTACAGAGCCAAAGTTTTACAGTTTTAATATGTGCAAAAAGTAGTCTGGTATTGTCTTGCTGAAAGAAGGAAGGCCTTCCCTGAAAAAGATTTTGTCTGGATGGCAGCATATTGCTGTGAAACGTGTACATATCATTCAGCATTAATGATGCCGTCCCAGATGTACAAGCTACCCATGTCATGTGCACTAATGCACCCGCATACCATCACAGATGCTGGCTTTTAAACTGTGTACTGATAACAAGCCGGATAGTCCCTCTCCTCTTTAGCCTGGAGGACGTGGTGTCCATGATTTCTAAAATGAATTTCTACTTTTGAGTCGTCAGACTTCTGGACAATTTTCCACTTCGCCTCAGTCCATCGTAAAAGAGCTCGGGCCCAGAGAAGGTGGCGGTGTTTCCGGATATTGTTTATATCTGGTTTTAACTTGCATTTGTGGATGCAGTAATGAACTGTTTTCACAGACGAAGGTTTTCTGAGGTATTCCTGAGCCCATACAGTGATTTCCACTACAGACACGTGTCTGCTTTTAATGCAGTATCTCCTGAGGGCCTGAAGATCACAGGCATCCAATGTCAGTTTTCAGCCTTGTCTCTTGCATACAGAGATTTCTCCAGATTCTCTGAATCTTTTAATGATGTTATGTACCATAGATGATGTGATCTTCAGATTCTTTGCAGTTTTACATTCAGGAACATTATTCTTAAATTGTTGCACTTTTTGCCCACACAGTCTTTCACAGAGTGGTGAGTCCCGCCCCATCTTTACTTCTGAGAGACTCCGCCTCTCTGGGATGCTTTTCTTATACCCGATCATGTTACTGACCTGTTAACTGAATTAGGTTTTGTTGTTGTTGTTGTTGTTGTTTTAGCATTACACAACTTTTTCAGTCTTTTGTTGCCCTGTCTCAAATTTTCTGAAACTTGTTGCTGACATCAAATTGAAAATAAGGATATATTTTTCAAAAAACAATAAAAATTCTCAGTTTCAACATGTTGTATTTGTACTATTTTCAATGAAATGTAGGGTTTCCATGATTTGCAGATCGTCACATTCTGTTTTTATTTATGTTTTACACAGTGTGCCAACTTTTTTTTGGAATTAGGGTTGTACACTCATTGGTCATTTTCTCACTCATTTGATCATTTTATCATTTTATTGGTCATTTTATCAATGACGCATTGATTATATTATTGATCATTTTATCCACCTATCATTGGAGCCTATATAGTGCTCTTTGTCGTACAGTTAATACTAATACTACACACACAGCTGTGGTAGCATCTTTGCTGCACAATCAATGATCCACTAACCAAATCACATGCGCTCAGTGGTCCAGTGGTGTTTCTGTCCCACTGATGGACAGGGAAGTGGGGAATTAAGAGACTGTGCCTAGCAGCAAACTACAGTGTGCAGCCAGTATCAGGACCTTTTAACCAGAACTGGAAGTATACAGATGTATGCAGGGTCAAATGATTTCTGGTAAACCTTACCACCACATTCACTTGCAGTGAAAATACTTCCACTTCATCTTTGTCCATACTACTGAGAATAAACTTGTCTAGAATTGTTGAACACTTAGCAATGAAGGCTTCCAGACTGAATAAAGAATATAAAATCTTTTGTGAAGGATTCCCAGCTATCAGGACAAGACGTCATTTCATATTTGTCATATTTCGGTTCATTTGTCGGAGGCCTCATTTTTCAACATTGCACAGAAAAGGTTCTCAAAAGGTAATAAAGTGTTTTAAAACATTTTTAAAAGGTAAGAATTGTGCAAAGTGACCTTGTGAATGCATGCTATTGCTTACTTAGATTCAAATTCACTCATAATTGACCAAATATGGTATATAAGCATAGGGTCAAAAGTTACCCCAAAAAGGACATTTTTTGATAGTGACAAACGCACAACCAAAAACTTCTTTTCTTAAGGAGATAATATTTGAATCACAGAAATTGAGAGTCATCAAGCTGTGCTGTCTAATATGTTTGTGTATATGTGGAATTTCTAATGTAATGCTTTAATGTTTAACAAATGCGCATTGAAAATCAGCTGCACATGCATGAAATGGAAACTCCGTACAATTTACATAATTCATTTCCTGACCAGGGCGGCACGGTGGTGTAGTGGTTAGTGCTGTCACCTCACAGCAAGAAGGTCCGGGTTCGAGCCCCGTGGCCAGCGAGGGCCTTTCTGTGTGGAGTTTGCATGTTCTCCCCGTGTCCGCGTGGGTTTCCTCCGGGTGCTCCGGTTTCCCCCACAGTCCAAAGACATGCAGGTTAGGTTAACTGGTGACTCTAAATTGACCGTAGGTGTGAATGTGAGTGTGAATGGTTGTCTGTGTCTATGTGTTGGCCCTGTGATGACCTGGCGACTTGTCCAGGGTGTACCCTGCCTTTCGCCCATAGTCAGCTGGGACAGGCTCCAGCTTGCCTGCGACCCTGTAGAACAGGATAAAGTGGCTAGAGATAATGAGATGAGATGAGATTTCCTGACCGAGCTTTAATTACAGCTTTAGTGTAATCAGTGTCTCCACTGATTGCATAGAAATCCTGTTTCACATGTAGTGCCTGTTGCTCATTGCTGGAGGGGATCTGGACATGTTGGGCCAAGAAAAAAGTTGAAAATCCTTTCAATGATTATCCTGAATTTCGGGCGGCACGGTGGTGTAGTGGTTAGCGCTGTCGCCTCACAGCAAGAAGGTCCGGGTTTGAGCCCCGTGGCCGGTGAGGGCCTTTCTGTGCAGAGTTTGCATGTTCTCCCCGTGTCCGCGTGGGTTTCCTCTGGGTGCTCCGGTTTCCCCCACAGTCCAAAGACATGCAGGTTAGGTTAACTGGTGACTCTAAATTGACCGTAGGTGTGAATGTGAGTGTGAATGGTTGTCTGTGTCTATGTGTCAGCCCTGTGATGACCTGGTGACTTGTCCAGGGTGTACCCCGCCTTTCGCCCGTAGTCAGCTGGGATAGGCTCCAGCTTGCCTGCGACCCTGTAGAACAGGATAAAGCAGCTAGAGATAATGAGATGAGATGAGGTGTTGAAAGGGTGGAACATGCACACAGGTATTATACAGGTATTACATTTGTGCTCCTCACCGTGTTGTAGTCAAGTCACTAAACCTCAAGTCCAAGTCCAGTCTCGAGTCCCCAGTGTTCAAGTCCCAGTCAAGTCCAAGTCATTAAAGAAAATTTCGAGTCGAGTCCGAGTTGAGTCCACTACTGATCTGAGTCGAGTCTGAAAACAAGACTCCAAGTGCACCATTTGATGATGGCTGTTTCAGCGCCATTAACATTAGTTTGTTCCTGAACATGACGTATGAACAGGTGAATGTGCTTCTCTTTGTCAGGGAGTGCGAAGTATTCTGTCAGAGATGGTTGAGAGACAGATGTAAGTGCAGAAGGTGTGTTTATTAATACAAGTGAAGACAAGTAAACAATCCAGAACTGCAGGCAAAATCGTAAAACAATGAAACAGGCCGAGCGAGGCACAAAAAGGCTATCGTAGACTTGGCAGAATCAAAGACAAGGAACAGGAACTCAGCGATCAGGAAACCAAACAAGGAAATAAGGCTCAGTAATGTGTCAGCAATGCAACTCAATACTTTGCAAAGTAAGCGTGTTTTCACAGTTTTTATATAGATGCCCCGATTGCACCTTAATCCTGTGCATGTGCGAGTCATTTACGGCGCACACATGAGAGTCCGCTTGGCGCGCGCGCTGTCCGGAGCGCACCCAAGAGTCTATCTGATGCACGCACCAAGGCGCACAGGTGTGACACTCTTGAACGAAATTAGTACAAAAATTAATGTAGATATAAATATCTCATGCCAAATTATTATGGCATGTTACAAAAAATAAAGAAAAAATCCAAGTCCTCGTCTCCAATTTACGAGTCCGAATGCAGTTAACGCATGAGTCTGAGTCCAAGTCCGAGTCATCAGTGCTCAAGTCCAAGTCACATCACGAGTCTTTAAAATTAGGCCATGAGCCGGACTCGAGTACTACAAGTCTGGCTCCTCATTTCACTTTCCAACATAGACCCTTGGCGGCACGGTGGTGTAGTGGTTAGCGCTGTCGCCTCACAGCAAGAAGGTCCGGGTTCGAGCCCTGTGGCCGGCGAGGGCCTTTCTGTGCGGAGTTTGCATGTTCTCCCCGTGTCCGCATGGGTTTCCTCCGGGTGCTCCGGTTTCCCCCACAGTCCAAAGACACGCAGGTTAGGTTAACTGGTGACTCTAAATTGACCGTAGGTGTGAATGTGAGTGTGAATGGTTGTCTGTGTCTATGTGTCAGCCCTGTGATGACCTGGCGACTTGTCCAGGGTGTACCCCGCCTCTCGCCCGTAGTCAGCTGGGATAGGCTCCAGCTCGCCTGCGACCCTGTAGAACAGGATAAAGCGGCTACAGATAATGAGATGAGATGAGACAGACCCTTGTCCAAACATCTGAACAGCCAAAGATCCTTGCTGGCACTAGAGAGCAGCAGAGAGCTATTGATCAGTTCACCAAGGTTTTTAATCATAAGCATGTTTAGTGTTCAGAGTGTTCATTTTTAAAAATCTATTAATCTCAGAAATCTTTTATTTGTCTTGTTTATATTATAATGTTATTGGTCCAAGTCAAGTTTTAGGAGTATGCAGTATCTGACTGTACTCGACATGCTTTCTTTTCCAAGAGAATCTGCTCTGTCTTCATCTTTTTTGGTTTAGTAAATGTGTGTGGATTGTAATTTTCAGCATGGAAAGGGTGAAAGTGAGAGTGAGAGTACAGACAGGGTGGGAGGAGAGGGGACGCTGAACAAGCAGGCAGGTTTTTCCTCTTTTACTCTCTCTCTCTCTCTCTCTCTCTCTCTCTCTCTGGTCCCCCTGGTTTTTCAGCTCCACAGATGGCAGGAAGTGCTTTCCTCTATCGGACTGACATCAAGTTCTTTTTTGACCTTTTCATATCTCAATCTGTGAAGCTTTCTGTCTTGGCCCTAATCTTTCCCTAGTCATCCTTCCTTCATTCAGCATGGTGAACAGATAATTACCTGACTGAGGGTCACCATGGGCGCCTGCCTTTGCAAAGGTCATCAAGGTCAGTTTTGGTCTATATGTATGTTTATCTGTTTGCTGTGGTTTTGTTATGTTTATTATTTATTAATCTATTCATTTTTTGCATTATCTCAAAGGTATAGATCATACAGCGGATGTGCGTCTACTTGTTGTTTTGATGAGTTGGTCTCACGGTCCTGTGTGTATCCTGAGAACCACAGACGATCACTATGGACACTTTCTTACTGCTTCTTTTTTCATATTTTAGAATTAGGATTAATTATCTATCCAAAAATCTTTGAAATTATATCTCCAGTAGCCTATATATCATTGTAAGATATGAAGCTTTACAAAAACCACCACTGCAGCTGGCATCATTTATGTCATCCTGAGCGAAAGTGACTGGAAAAGAGAAACAGCAGGGCAGGAGTGAAGATGTTGCCTCATGTTAATGAGGAATGTTGCAGCACTGTTACTCTCCGACACTACAGTGTAAGACAAGTGTGTATGTGCTTGTCTGATGAAGGATTATTGCCTGTAATTAAACTTGCAGAGCTGATCACCTTGTTTTGTATGGATAACAGCAGTGTGTGTTGTGTTAACAGAGCTCCCAGGGCAGCTACTCACTGGCTGAGATAAAGGTGAAATCTCTTACGGCTTTCGACTCTATCAGGATCATCAGAGGATGGAAGCCTTCTCTGTTCATCCGTCTCTGTGCACTAGATGGAAATCCTTTGAAAAAAAAAAGAAGGGAGGTTCAAAATGGCAATGCATCTATTAGCATTTGCATATGCAGTGTGACACGGTCAGCTGTCCTGTTGTTAAGTATCTTCAGAGTAAATGGTACAGAGCTAAATTTCTGTTCATTTGACTCTCAAAAGGTCTGCCTTGTGAATGTTTTTATGTATCTGCTTATGTTATGGTTGAAACAGAGTGCAGCATGTTAAATGCCAGGGTCACCAGTGATGCATAATGCATGAAAAAGGTGGTCAGAGTGTCACACTGACTTCACAGGCCACACATTGTGTCTATCAAGGCACGCCAGGTAGCACCAGGAGTCCGGGGAGACCCACGGGACTGAAATAAGATGTCCTCGATAAGGTCGTAAGTGAATGAAGTAGGGCTAGTGATTAGAATCAACCCTGCACACCAGGGGATCCCCGGGGTGGGTTGTCAAGACACTTGCCTGTTACTATGGCAACATGGAAGCAACAGGAACGGGTCCTATCCATCCGCTTCAGTTTGAACTCAAACAGGCGATGAGTTGTGCACACGATCAGTGCATACAAACAGATTAGCGGGAACTAACAACAACATGTTTGCTCTTTTGCAGAGATTCAAAATAGCCAGCAGCAGCATCCCATAGGAGAGCTCCAGCCTTGGACAGAAGGGCAACCCATTGTCAAGGTCCGTCCATGTTTCAGCGTCAAAACCAGTCTCAATTGGTTAGGACACAAATTCAGAGGATCACATAATATATATTTTACAGTTATATCTTCAATGTGCAGCTTGGCTCATCTTATTTAAATTTCTCCTTTAGATTTAATACAATTTCCTCGCATCCAAATACTTTCATTTGCACTCTAGAAAGAGTGTCTCATTATCACCTGTGATATGCTGCTTGAGTGGGTCTGTTGTTTTGTGCACTTTTGGCTTGATACCACTTTAGTATCTGTGTTTATGGCTGTGTGGTTTAGAGGGACGTGTGCACTCATTTCCAGAATTAGTGACACTAAAAGAATGACTGAAATATAGCCAAAATAAAATATCAAAAATATTTGAGGTGCAAAATAAAAAAATAATGCATAATATATTTCCTCAAGCAAACATTTTTAAAGAACATACTTTTATTATTATTATTATTAATAATAATAATAATAATAATAATAATAATAATAATAATAGCTTTAATATTTATAACATGCATATTCCATACACATACGCTTACATGCATGGAAAAGGTACTTTTCTTAAATAACAGTGTTTTTTTTTGTTTTTTTTTTTGTTTTTTTGCCAAAGCATATGACAAAATTATTGACGCCCCTAAAGATTTCTATGTAAATGTCATGAGAGCAGCAAATATTTATTTATTTATTTATTTATTTACACGGAGTGCAGAATTATTAGGCAAGTTGTATTTTTGAGGATTAGTTTTATTACTGAACAACAACTATGTTCTCAATCAAACAAAAAGACTCATAAATATCAAAGCTGAATATGTATGGAAGTTAGAGTGGGGTGTTTTTAGTTTTGGCCATTTTAGGAGAATATGTATGTGTTCAGGTAACTTTCACTGTGCAGAATTATTAGGCAACTTAATAAAAACCAAATATATAGCCATTTCACTTATTTATTTTCACCAGGTACACTGATATGACAACTCCAGATTTGCAAATAAACATATCTGACATTCAAACACAAAACAAAAACAAATCAGTGACCAATATAGCCACCCTTCTTCATGAGGACGCTCAAAAGCCTTCCATCCATAGATTCCGTCAATTTCTTTATCTGTTCACGACCAACATTGTGTGCAGCAGCAACCACGGCCTCCCAGACGCTGTTCAGAGAGGTGTACTGTTTTCCCTCTTTGTAGACCTCACGTTTTATAATGGACCACAGGTTCTCTATGGGGTTTAGGTCAGGTGAACAAGGGGGCCATGTCATTATTTTTTTCACCTTTCAGACCTTTACTGGCTAGCCACGCAGTGGAGTATTTGGACGCATGAGATGGAGCATTATCCTGCATGAAAATCATGTTCTTCTTGAAAGATGCTGACTTTTTCCTATACCACTGCTTGAAGGTTTCTTCCAGGAACTGGCAGTAGGTCTGGGAGTTGAGTTTGAGTCCATCCTCAACTCGAAAAGGTCCAACAAGCTCGTCTTTGATGATACCAGCCCATAGCAGTACTCCACCTCCACCTTGCTGGCGTCCGAGTCGGAGTGGAGCTCTGTGCCCATTACTGATCCAGCCACAGGCCCATCAAGAGTCACTCTCATCTCATCAGACCACAGCACCTTAGAAAAATCAGTCTTAAGATATTTCTTGGCCCAGTCTTGACGTTTTATCTTGTGTGCCTTACTCAGTGGTGGTCGTTTTTCAGCCTTCCTTACCTTGGCCATGTCCCTCAGTATTGCACACCTTGTACTCTTTGACACTCCAGGAATGTTGCAACTCTGGAATATGGCAGAACTGGATGCTAATGGCTGCTTGTTAGCTTCACGCTTGATTTTCCGCAGATCATGTGCAGTTATTTTGCGCCTTTTTTTCCCCCACACGCTTCTTTCGACCCTGTTGACTATTTGCAATGAAACGCTTGATTGTTCGGTGATCACGTTTCAACATCTTCACAATTTCAAGAGTGCTGCATCCGTCTGCAAGACATCTCACAATTTTAGACTTTTCAAAGTCTGTCAGATCTCTCTTCTGACCCATTTTGCCAGAGGAAAAGAGGTTGCCTAATAATTATGCACACCTGATATAGGGTGTTGATGTCATTAGACCACACCCCCTCTCATTACACAGATGCACAGCACCTGATATACTTAATTGGTAGTAGGCTTTCAAGCCTAAACAGCTTGGAGTGGGACAACATGCATTAAAAGGATGTTGTGGTCAAAATACTCACTTGCCTAATAATTCTGCACTCAGTGTATATGTTACTCTTAATATCCAGGAACTGTTGCTGCCCTTGACCAAATGCAGTGTTCGGCACTGTTCATCTCAATCTCTGGATTTATTAATTAACCTTGTTAAAACCCTGCAGTCTGAATTGAAGAGGGAAGCTCACATGCACTAATCTAAGAATATAAAGGTGCTTCATGTCTTCTGCATGAAGGAGTGTCTGAGATCTCTCGACAAGGTATTATCAAAAAAAGAGGAAGAGACTTACTCCTAATGTTTGAAGAAGCACGGCGTTAAACTAAAATAAAATTGCAGCATCCCAACATGTTTATGTTACTCATTACTTTTTGTACATGTGATTGATTTTCTTTCTTCTTTTTATGCTTTCATTTTCATGAAGAATAATGCCAGTAATTCCAGACTTGATTGAATGATGTGTAATGAACAATATACACTACTGTGCGGGTTTTTTTTTAAATCGATTTAGGGGAATCATCAGCCGTACAATGGCTCAGTGACAGATAAGAAGAATGGCAATGGCTATAACATTGGGGAGCTAGCTACATCTTCGCTGATGGGTGAGAAACACATGATGCACAGAGATTGAATCTGCTCATGGCACAGCTTCCCTCTTTCATCTCTTCATCCTTCCTTCATTTCATTCATATACAGACGTGGACAAATTTGTTGGTACCCTTCCACGACCCCCCCCCCCCCCCCCCCCCAAAAAAAAAAAACAACTCACAACTATCTTTGAAATAACTTGAAACTGACAAACATTAATGACATCCCATTATTGTTTATTTCATGTTGAACACCAATCAGAGTTTGATTTTGATTTTTGATTCAACTGAATATTTTACATAAAACAAATGAAAATGGCATGGACAAAAATGATGGTACCTTTAATTTAATATTTTGTTGCACAACCTTTAGCAGCAATCACTGCTAACAAGCGATCTCTGTAGCATCACTGAGACTTCTGCATCTGCCAACAGGTAGTCTGGCCCACTCTTCCTGAGCAAACTGCTCTATCTGTTTCAGGTTTGAAGGATGCTTTCTCCACACTGCATGCTTCAGCTCTTCCAGAGATGTTCGATCAGATCAGGATTCAGATCAGGGCTTATAGAAGGCCACTTCAGAACAACCCAATGTTTTGTTCTTTGCCATTCTTGGGTGCTTTTAGCTGTGTGTTTTGGGTCTTTATCCTGTTGGTAGACCCATGACTGAAACAGAGCTTTCTGACATTGGGTAGTACGTTTTGCTCCAGAAAGCCTTGATAGTCTTGAGATTTCATTGTGCCCTGCACAGATTCAAGGCACCCCATGCCAGATGCAGCAAAGCAGCCCCAAATCATAACCAAGCCTCCTCCATGTTTCATAGTAGGTACGGTGTTCTTTTCTTTGAAAGCTTCATTTTTTCTTCTGTGGATATAGTAACATGCTAGTAAGCTTGAATTTTGTCTCATCCATCCAAAGGACATGCTCCCAGAAGCACTGTGGCTTGTCAATGTTCATTTTAGGAAATTCCAGTCTGGCTTTTTGAAAAACTTTTCCTTCAAAAATGGAGTCCTCCTGGGTCTTCTTCCATTGAGTCTACTGTCACTCAAAAAATGATGAATGGTACAAACTAGTGTTGTAGTCGAGTCACTAAACCTCAAGTCTGAGTCCAGTCTCAAGTCCCCAGTGTTCAAGTCCGAGTCAAGTCCAAGTCATAAAGAAAATTTCAAGTCGAGTCAAGTCCACTATTGATCCGAGTCGAGTCAGAGAACAAGACTCCAACCGCACCATTTGACAGCAAAGGCTGTTGCTGCCTTTATGTGAAACCGTCTCTGCTGCTGTGTTGGACTAATGTTACTGCTTGACTGCCCTATTTTAGTTAATAGGCTACAGATACTGTAAAAAGCTTGTTCATTGCTCAGCAAGCCCCGCCCACTATCAACAGGGTAAATAAAATGAGAGAGGGTTAACACTAGCTAGTTCAGTGGCCAGCAAGCAAGCCCCGCTATCAACAGAGCAATGAACATAGCACATCACTTACTTCTCTGGGTGGAGTCTTGCCAAATGACGATTGAAATTCGAGGTTGTCCCCGTCATCTCCTCGATAGTTCTTCTACATATGGAACACATAGCAGTGCATTTTTCCCACTGCACGAGAAGTGTGTATAAGCAAAGCGGACAATCCTAAGGGCGTTCTCTCCAGGCATTTTAGGGTGATTAACGTTAGCTTGTTCCTGAACATGACGTATGAACAGGTGAATGTGCATTCTCTTCCTCAAAATTAGTATAAAATTAATGTAGGTATAAATATCTTATCTGTGATGATCTGGCAACTTGTCCAGGGTGTACCCTGCTTCTCGCCCATAGTCAGCTGGGATAGGCTCCAGCTTACCCATGACCCTGCACAGGATAAGCAGTTACAGATAATGGATGGCTGCATGGATAAATATCTTATGCCAAATTATTATGGCATGTTACAAAAAAATAAAGAAAAAATCAGAGTCCTCGTCTCCAATTTACGAGTCCGAATGTGGTTAAGGCACGAGTCCAAGTCCGAGTATGAGTCATCAGTGCTCAAGTCCAAGCCAAGTCACGAGTCTTTAAAATTAGGGCACGAGTCAGACTCAAGTACTACAAGCCTGGTACAAAGAGACATTAATGTACAGTACCTTGACCTTGGAGTTCAACTTTTATGCCTTTGGAAGTTGTCCTTTGCTCTTTTTCTACCATTGGCACTATCCTTCTGTTCAATCTGGGGTTGATTTTCCTCTAGCAGTCACATCCAGGAAGGTTGGTTACAGTCCTATGGAGCTAAACCTTCTTTATAACATTTGCAACTGTAGTCACAGGAACATCACGCTGCTTGGAGATGGACTTATAGCCTTTGCCTTTAGCATGCTTGTCTATAATTTTCATTCTGATCTCCTCAAACAGCTCTCTCCTTTGATTTCTCTGGTCCATGTTCAATGTGGTGCACACGACGATACCAAACAGCAGAATGATGACTTTTCTCCATTTAAATAGACTGAATGACTGATTACAATATTAAAGACACCTGTGATACTAATTAAGGTTGAACAATTAGTTCGAAATATCACGATAATCCAATTATTTATAATCTTTTCTAGGGGTATCAACAAATCTGTCCAGGCTATTTTAGAATATCTTTGTAAAATAAATAATAAATCATTTCTTTTCTTTTTCTTTTTTTGCTTTACTCCATGATGTACCAAAGGCATGCAAGTATGCATGAGAAAATTGATTTTAATTTCAGTACTTTTCAGGAGGAATAAAGCCTTGTTTCAATGAGCTGTAAGGGTACAAACAAATTTGTCCATGTCTGTAAATTGGAAAACCAGTCAGTCTTGACCACAGGCTCTGAATATAACCTTCCCAACAATGGCACATCTTATTCATGAGCACAAACTAGCTGTTTTATTTTTTTAATCTTTCTCTTTGACTACTGTTTTGCTTGGATTTTCTCTCCTGGCAGTGAATTACTTCCAGAATGTCTTGTGAGTTTTTGAATGTTTTACCATTAAAGGCTCTTTTAATTCTGTTTAATTATTGAGTTGAAGTCAATCAATATTTCAGAGGAAAGGGCAGTAAATGAGAAATATGCTGTCTGAATTATGGTGGAATAAATTACTCATAAGAATTAACTGGATTTCTAAATAAGTTTATTTAGAAAGTGGCACTTAAATAAAAGGAATCCGGAACAGTGAATTGAAAGGGCTGATAAAGACTTGTTTTCATTTTCCACACTCCTTCTTCACATTTCCTTTCGCAATTCTCCATTTATTTTATTTGGTCTTTGTCTCCATCCCATTTCCTTCTACTCTGCTAAGGTCTGGTTGCTACAATAAAGGAGCACATAACCAAGCCAACAGCAATGGCACAGGGACGGGTCGCCCACCTGATCGAGTGGAAAGGTTGGGGTGGGGAGACAACGACTGGAGGAGGCTGGTGTGGCTGGAGCAGGGATGGTGGAGGCTGGGGAGGAGCAGGGGCCTCACTGCAGGAGGACGAGCAGCTCTACTCCCATCTGACCGACGAGCTCAAGGAGGCACGCTTTGCTGCAGGTTAGCACATTATACAACCCCGATTCCAAAAAAGTTGGGACAAAGTACAAATTGTAAATAAAAATGGAATGCAATGATGTGGAAGTTTCAAAATTCCATATTTTATTCAGAATAGAACATAGATTGAATGAATGAATGAATGAATGAATTTTATTTGAATGAATGAATTTATTTATTTCGAACATGTATAAAAATGTATGTAACTATTTGTACATACAAAAGAAAGAAAATGAAAAAAGTGGCAAAAAAAGAATAAATAAAATAACATAAAAAGCTAAGACATTACAGTACACCGCACATTGTTCGAAAAAGGAGTGGGAAGAAGTACAATACTTTTTTTTTATTTCCCACCCTGTTTTAACTACCCCGAAATCCAAACTACATTAATACACCTATAAAAATATATACCATATATACACTTCATGATTATCCATATAAATATATAATTACAAAAATAAATATATACTACATACCATATATATATATATATATATATATATATATACACACACACATATATATACACAAATATACATTTACACACATACACATACACATATACATACACTTCATAAATATCTATATAAATATTTAGTTACAAAATTAAATATATACTTCATTCCATATATACACTTCATAAATATCTATATAAATATATAATTACAAAAATAAATATCTACTACATACCTATCCCTGTAAATATGAAGATATCTATCCCATAAATAAATATATACCATATACTAAGTTAGTTCTAATATAACAATCAACCCTATTCTATTTATCCCTCATCATCCTCCATTAACATACTTCCTCTTCAATATACTTATTTAAAAATATTTTTTTGTACCTTTTTTTAAACAGATTTATATTTGCACTTTGTTTTATTTCTGTCTCCAGTCTGTTCCATAAAGTCACCCCACAGCTCGATACGCACATGCTTTTCATATTTGTTCTAACCTTTGGTTTTTTAAAATTTAGGTCTCCCCTTAGATTATATCCCCCCTCTCTCTCACTAAACATTCCTTGTATATTTTTCGGCAATAGATTATTTCTTGCTTTGTACATTATTTGTGCTGTTCTGAATTTGACCAGATCCATAAATTTCAACATGTGTGATTTTATGAATTGTGAGTTTGTATGTTCTCTGTATCCTGTTTTGTTTATTGTCCTTATTGCTCTTTTCTGTATTGTACATATCGGCTGCAGAGTGGTTTTGTAGGTGTTTCCCCAGACTTCGACACAATAAGTCAGATATGGCAAAAATAATGAGTAATATAGAGTATGCAAAGATTTACAATCAAGAATATATTTTGTTTTCCACAGAATTGCCGAGCACTTTGCCAGTTTTGCTCGTACATATCCTACATGAGATTTCCAGCAGACTTTAGGATCCAAAATCACACCAAGAAATTTAATTTCCTGTACCATTTCTATCTTAGTATTGTCTATTATCAATTCTACATTACAATCTATTTTGTGTCTCCCAAACAACATAATCTTTGTTTTGCTTAGATTTAATGATAATTTATTTTTGTCAAACCATAGTTTTAGTTTATTTATTTCAGTTGTGATTATCTCTAAAGTCTGCTGCAAATTCTCACCGGAACAAAAAATATTGGTGTCATCTGCAAACAAAACAAATTTCAGTACTTGCGAAATTGTACATATGTCATTGATATATACACTGTGTGCACAATTATTAGGCAAGTGAGTACTCTGACCCTACCATTATTTCTATGCATGTTTTCCAACCGCAAGCTAGATACACTTGAATGCTAATTGGATTTAAGCATTCTCAGGTGGTATTTATTTGTGTAATGAGGGAGGGTGTGACCTAAAGTCATTAATACCCTATAATAATTATGCACACCTTAGTGTGCATAATTATTAGGCAGCTTCTTTATCTCAGGCAAAATGGGCCAAAAAAGAGATTTAACAGACACTGAAAAGACAAAAATTGTAAAATGCCTATCAGAGGGATGCAGCACTCTTGAAATAGCTAAGCTATAGAAATGTGAGCACAGAACAATCAAACGTTTTGTTGCAAATAGTCAACAGGCTCGCAAAAAATGTGTGGAGAAGAAAAGACACAAATTAACCGCAAAAGACTTGAGAAGGATTAAACATGAAGCTACCAGGAACCCATTATCCTCCAGTGCCACAATATTCTAGAACTGCAACCGACCTGGAGTGTCCAGAAGGACGAGGTGTTCGGTGCTCAGAGACATGGCCAAGGTAAGGAAGGCCGAAACACGACCACCACTAAACATGACTCACAAGTTGAAATGTCAAGATTGGGCCAAGAAATATCTGAAGACAGATTTTCCAAAGGTTTTATGGACGGATGAAATGAGAGTGACTCTGGATAGACCAGATGGATGGGCCCATAGCTGGATAACTAATGGACACAGGGCACTTTGACTCAGACACCAGCAAGGTGGTGGAGGGGTAATGGCATGGGCTGCTATTATTAAGGATGAGCTAGTTTGACCATTTCAGGTTGAAGATGGACTTAACATCAACTTCCAAATCTAAAAGATACATTCTTCAAGCAGTGGTATGGGAAGAAGTCTGCATCATTCAAGAAGGCCATGATTGTTATGCAGAACAATGCACCATCACATGCACCCAAGTACTCCACTGCTTGGCGAGCCCACAAAGGCCTTAAAGATGACAAAGTAATGACATGGCCCCCTTCCTCACCTGACTTAAACCCTATTGAGTACTTGTGGCCCCTTCTTAAGCATGAGATTTACAGCGAGGGAAGACAATACACCACTCTGAATAGCATTTGGGAGGCCGTGGTTGCTCCTGCACAAAAAGTTGATCGTCAACAAATAAAAAAACTAACAGACTGGATGGAAGGCTCATGGCAGTTATTGAAAAGAAGGGTGGCTATATTGGTCACTGAATATTTTTGAAATGCTAGAAGTGTTTATTTGTTAATTCTGAGTTGTTTATTTGTTACACTGAAAATTAAAATAAACAAGTGAGATGGGAAACTTTAAGCTTTTCATTTAGTTGCATAATAATTCTGCACACTAAATGTTGCCTAATAATTCTGCACACTTATATATTCCCCTGAGAAGGCCTAAACTCCCCTTTCCTTTGTTAATCATTCTGGTTTTAGGTTTATTAACAATTTGGATTGACTGAGAGCACTGTATTTGTTCAACGATAAAATTAATCATCAGGAATACAACTTGCCTAATAATTGTGCACACAGTGTATTATGAATAATTTCGGACCTAATATTGACCCCTGTGGTACCCCGCATGTAATGTTCATGAAATCAGATTTATGGTCACCTATCTGCACAAACTGTTGCCTGTTTCTTAGATAGCTCGACAGCCAACTCCACCCAACTCCCCTAACACCACACTTTTCTAGTTTACTTAATAATATACTATGATCAGGGCGGCACGGTGGTGTAGTGGTTAGCGCTGTCGCCTCACAGCAAGAAGGTCCTGGGTTCGAGCCCCATGGCCGGCGAGGGCCTTTCTGTGCGGAGTTTGCATGTTCTCCCCGTGTCCGCGTGGGTTTCCTCCGGGTGCTCCGGTTTCCCCCACAGTCCAAAGACATGCAGGTTAGGTTAACTGGTGACTCTAAATTGACCGTAGGTGTGAGTGTGAATGGTTGTCTGTGTCTATGTGTCAGCCCTGTGATGACCTGGCGACTTGTCCAGGGTGTACCCCGCCTTTCGCCCGTAGTCAGCTGGGATAGGCTCCAGCTTGCCTGCGACCCTGTAGAAGGATAAAGCGGCTAGAGATAATGAGATGAGATGAGATATACTATGATCAATAGTATCAAATGCTTTTTTTAGGTCCACAAATACTCCAATTGCTATTTTTTTATTGTCTATACATTTTGTGATTTCCTCTATTAATTCCATTAGTGCCATCGATGTTGATCTGTTCGTTCTGAATCCATATTGACTGTCTGTAAGGAGGTTGTGTTTTTCAATGAATTTGTCCAATCTTTCTGAAAAAAGTTTTTCGAGTATTTTGGAGAATTGGGGGAGTAAAGAAACAGGCCTGTAGTTTGTGAAATGGTGTCTATCTCCATTTTTAAACAATGGTATCACTTTTGCAATTTTCATTTTGTCTGGAAATGTACCTGATTGAAAAGATAAATTGCAGATGTGGGTGAGTGGTTTCACAATTCCCTCAATAACTGTCTTTACTGTTAACATGTCTATATCATTCCAGTCTGCAGAAGTTTTGTTTTTACATTTTCTTACAATTTGGATAATTTCTTCCTCATCAGTTGCAGTTAGAAAAATTGTACTTGGATTTCTGTCCCCCATATCTTCTATGTCCCCACATTGTGTTGTCTCGGGTTCCTTTATTTTTGCCGCTAAATCTGGTCCCACATTTACAAAGAATTGATTAAAACCATTCACCACATCCTCCATATTATTTATGGTCTTATCATTTTCAGTGTAATACTCCGGGTAATTTGTAGTTTTGGATCCATTTCTCACAATACCATTTAGTACAGTCCATATACCTTTAATATTGTTTTTATTTTTCTCCACTAATTTATTATAATAGTCTTTCTTACATATCCTTATAATATTAGTTAATTTATTTTTATATTTTTTTATATTTTTCCTCTGCCTCTATAGTTCGATGCTTTAAGAATTGTCTGTATAATATATTTTTCTTTTTGCAGGCATTTTGTAGCCCCTTGGTGACCCACGGACTATTTGTATATTTATGTATATTACTGTATTTCTTTATAGGACAATTTTTATTATATAGTTCATTGAATATTATTAAAAATTCCTCATATGCTTTATCAACATCTTTTTCTTTATAAACTACATTCCAGTCCTGTATTATTAAATCATTTTTTAGTGCAATCATGGTTTCTTCAGTGTTCACTCTTATATATTTATAATTTTTAGTATCCTTTTTCTTGCTATAATTACAGTAATATACATTAAAAATAGGTAGGTGGTCACTGATGTCTATTAATAGTAGTCCACTCTCTATATTATTTTCCAGGATATTAGTAAATATATTATCTATTAAAGTGGTGCTGTGAGAAGTGATCCTGCTTGGTCTGGTAATAGTTGGGTACAGTCCCATACTGAACACTGAGTTAATGAACTCTTCTGTCATTTTGTGTTTCTTATGATTTAAGAGGTCGATGTTAAAATCACCACAGATGTACATGACCTTCTGAGTTGATTTTATAAACATACTTTCCATCCAATCTATAAAAACTTCTATGCTTGATCCAGGAGATCTGTATATACAGCTCACCATTATATTTTTCATTTTTTCACAGCATATTTCTATTGTAATACACTCCATCCAATCATCAACAGCTACCGTCATTTTATTATTAATTTTATATTCCAAACTATTATCAACATATATTGCCACTCCCCCTCCTCTTTTGTTCTTTCTATTGATATAATTTAATTCATACCCGTTCAGCTCAAAATCTACTCCCATCTCATCGTTGATCCAAGTTTCTGATATGGCTATTATATTGAATGGAGTATTGAACTGACTGAGATATTCCTTCATTTTATGGAAATTGGCATACAGACTTCTGGTATTGAAATGAATAATTGATATCTTATTTCCGTCTCTGATCTTTGCATTGTATTGATATTCAGTGTAATACCGGCAGCTGATATTGATGTTGCTGAAAAGATTATTTTCCGGATCAATATTATTTTCCATATCTTGTATTTTGTGCTCAGTATAATGGAAAGTGTCCAGTTGTTGTGTCCAGTGTCCAATCCTTGTGTCATGATTGTAAATTGCTTTGATTGGCTCCCTCAGAATTTGTCCAGTTCCCCAATATCTCAGATGACCAAGATCTTGGCCTCTTCTGGAGATCCCTTCAGCTTGATGAAAATCTTGCAGTTTTGTGTCCAAGTGTTCTGGATTTTCCCCTGTTTCCTTAGTAGTCTCGCCTTTTTTGCAATGTCTGCATTTTTTTTTGTTAAGTGCTCATTTAAAAACACATCTGAGCCTTTCAGTTTCTTCCCTTGTTTTAACAGTTGCATCTTATGCTTTCTGTTGGCAAATCGCATTATTACCACCGGTTTGCCTGTGTTGCTTCTCCGTGGGAGAGGGTGACATGCTTCGATGTTATTGCTTTTTACCTCAATCCCCTTGGAGTGCAGGAATGCTAACACCTGTTTCTCCACAGAGTTAGCATCCTCCTCGTTCAGTTCCTCTCCATCTCTTCTCGCCACTGCTCCAGCATATGAGCAGGGTTGAATTTGCAGTCCGGTCACAATGATGTCATTTATCCGGGTGTACTGCTCCAGCTCCTCCACTCGGTTCTCGAGAATGGCGATCCTCTTTTCCTTCTCCTTGTTCTGCAGCCTCAGAGCTTTGACCTCTTCTACCAGGTCCAAGATGGTCTTCTGCTGCATCCTGACAGCAGAGATTTCTTCACCCAGAAAGTCGAGGGATTTTTTAATATCATCTATCTCCTCGACCGTAGGAGCTTTCTTCGGGGGCATTGCGTTGGTTGTTGTTACGTGGCCCGTTCCCGCGCTACCTCTCGGCCTGCTCCCGCGCAGCCTCACTCCCGCGCAACCTCTCGGTCCGCTCTCGCGCAGCCTCGCTCCTGCGCAACCTCTTGGCCCGCTCTCGCGCAGCCTCACTCCCGCGCAACCTCTCGGTCCGCTCTCGCGCAGCCTCGCTCCCGCGCAACCTCTCGGTCCGCTCTCGCGCAGCCTCGCTCCCGCGCAACCTCTCGGTCCGCTCTCGCGCAGCCTCCCATGACATATCAAATGTTTAAACTGAGAAAATGTATCATTTAAAGAGAAAAATTAGGTGATTTTAAATTTCATGACAACACCACATCTCAAGAAAGTTGGGACAAGGCCATGTTTACCACTGTGAGACATCCCCTTTTCTCTTTACAACAGTCTGTAAACGTCTGGGGACTGAGGAGACAAGTTGCTCAAGTTTAGGGATAGGAATGTTAACCCATTCTTGTCTAATGTAGGATTCTAGTTGCTCAACTGTTTTAGGTCTTTTTTGTCGTATCTTCCGTTTTATGATGCACCAAATGTTTTCTATGGGTGAAAGATCTGGACTGCAGGCAGGCCAGTTCAGTACCCGGACCCTTCTTCTACGCAGCCATGATGCTGTAATTGATGCAGTATGTGGTTTGGCATTGTCATGTTGGAAAATGCAAGGTCTTCCCTGAAAGAGACGTCATCTGGATGGGAGCATATGTTGCTCTAGAACAGGGGTGCCCACAATATTTTGATTCGCGAGCTACTTTTAAAATGACCATGTTAATATGATCTACTCGGACTAGGTTGTTACCACTACTAGGCCGACTATGACTACTAGTACTGCTACTACTACTACTACTAATAATAATAATAATAATGACACTTGTTTTGATTTATAAACATTCATATGCAATTTGTTTAATAATATGCAAACATGCATACAAAAAGGTGACTGAAATTTACATTCAAATTATGTTAAATGCATAAGCTTTGTACTCCTAAACGTATTTTTGTTCAAATCACTGTTAACTTTTATAAACCGCAAACTACTAATATGTAAACATGAAACAAGCCCACTGTAAAAAAAAAATGGGCTATGTTTAGAAAAAAAAGTTAAATGCATCCAGACAGGCATTGTAAACCCCAAAACATTTTTGTTCACATCAATTGACTTTTGTATAGCCTGCTAGACAGAGATTTGACATTTACAACAATTTTATATAAAAACATTTTTCCTTCTTTTATATTTTTTCCTTCTTTCTTTTATTTTTTTATTTTTTATTTTTTAACCGTGGAACTTAGCAACAGCACAACATTAATACATAGCATACTGATGTAGGTCCTAAATCAGATCTTAATCCGATGATGATCGGCACTGGAGGGAGTCAGAGAGGGCTGCATAGTCCGGACAGTAGCTGCTGGTAGCGAGCCTCAAGCAGGCCTCGAGATGATCGTCGGACATACTGGAGCGGTATTTGGCCTTAATGATCTTCATATGCGAAAAGGCTGACTCGCACAAATAAGTGGAGCCGAACAATGCGGTTAAGGAGGTGCCATTGCCGCATGTTCGGGTACTTCGCCTCCGTGAGTAAATTCCAAAACGGCCCATGCGCCCTGGACTTCAACTCGATGTCAGACTGCAGCATCAGCATCTCGTCTTGCACGGCAGACGTGTTCAGCTGAAACAGTGCCGCAACTTTTGAGGCGAGGGAATCCACCTCAGTATCTTCCCCGAATGGGTGGCACATGAATGTAGCTAGTGGCTCGAGCAAAGCAAAGCCTTGAAATCGCTTCTCAAACTCTGACTGGAGAATTTCAATCTGCTCAGTGTAGCGCGCACTGTTAAGTTGCGCAAACGCCCTCCCTTGCATCTCCAGCTCCGAGGTGAGGTTTCGGAAGTTTCCTAAATCACGGCGCTGCATCTTTGAAACCAGCAGTTTCATTTTGCTGGTTGTCATGGTAACCTAATGTAACATTTTTTTTGACGCAGCGCTTGGCTGACATTTCGCTTCAGGGAAAAAGCGAATTTGTTTACATGTAAAAATAACCACGACGTTTTTTTTTTTTTATTTCATAACAAATATATTAATATTTACATATCAATCATGAGATCTACCATCCCTGCCTTCGAGATCGACCAGTCGATCGCGATCGACGTAGTGGGCACCCAGGCTCTAGAACCTGGATATACCTTTCAGTATTGATGGTGTCTGCCCAGATGTGTAAGCTGCCCATGCCACACGCACTAATGCAACCCCATACCATCAGAGATGCAGGCTTCTGAACTGAGTGCTGATAACAACTTGGGTCGTCCTTCTCCTCTTTAGTCTGAATGACACGGCGTCCCTAATTTTCATAAAGAACTTCAAATTTTGATTCGTCTGACCACAGAACAGTTTTCCACTTTGCCACAGTCCATTTTAAATGAGCCTTGGCCCAGAGAAGACGTCTGCGCTTCTGGATCATGTTTAGATGCGGCTTCTTCTTTGAACTATAGAGTTTTAGCTGGCAACGGTGGATGGCACGGTGAATTGTGTTCACAGATGATGTTCTCTGGAAATATTCCTGAGCCCATTTTGTGATTTCCATAACAGAAGCATGCCTGTATGTGATGCAGTGCCGTGTAAGGGCCCGAAGATCACGGGCACCCAGTATGGTTTTCCGGCCTTGACCCTTACGCACAGAGATTCTTCCAGATTCTCTGAATCTTTTGATGATATTATGCACTGTAGATGATGATATGTTCAAACTCTTTGCAATTTTACACTGTCGAACTCCTTTCTGATATTGCTCCACCATTTGTCGGCGCAGGATTAGGGGAATTGGTGATTATCTTCCCATCTTTACTTCTGAGAGCCGCTGCCACTCCAAGATGCTCTTTTTATACCCAGTCATGTTAATGACCTATTGCCAATTGACCTAATGAGTTGCAATTTGGTCCTCCAGCTGTTCCTTTTTTGTACCTTTAACTTTTCCAGCCTCTTATTGCCCCGTCCCAACTTTTTTGAGATGTGTTGCTGTCATGAAATTTCAAATGAGCCAATATTTGGCATGAAATTTCAAAATGTCTCACTTTCGACATTTGATATGTTGTCTATATTCTATTGTGAATACAATATCAGTTTTTGAGATTTGTAAATTATTGCATTCCGTTTTTATTTACAATTTGTACTTTGTCCCAACTTTTTTGGAATTGGGGTTGTACATCATACATCTCTATTTATTTTGGAGAGCTCATCTTGTCTACCTTATTATCAATGTTATTTTCTTGGCATATAAGAAAAGCACTTCTACTGCAGGCTTCAATTTTACTTGATATGTTTCATTTTCTTTAACTAAATGTATTGTAGTTTATGATGTTTATGGATACTTGCAATGCATTTTATTTATTTATTTATTTGTTTATTTATTTATTGCCTTCATTGCCACTTTTCCTTATGCCATCTATTAAAATTATCCAGTGGCATAGGTCATAGTTTGACTTTGGAAAGACACCCTGCATATGACATCTCTCCCATCATATTTTTTTTAAAATAAATATTTTCAATAAGATTAGTTTTGGGGCGGCATGGTGGTGTAGTGGTTAGCGCTGTCGCCTCACAGCAAGAAGGTCCGGGTTCAAGCCCCGTGGCTGGCGAGGGCCTTTCTGTGCGGAGTTTGCATGTTCTCCCCGTGTCCGCGTGGGTTTCCTCCGGGTGCTCCGGTTTCCCCCACAGTCCAAAGACATGCAGGTTAGGTTAACTGGTGACTCTAAATTGACCGTAGGTGTGAGTGTGAATGGTTGTCTGTGTCTATGTGTCAGCCCTGTGATGACCTGGCGACTTGTCCAGGGTGTACCCCACCTTTTGCCCGTAGTCAGCTGGGATAGGCTCCAGCTTGCCTGCGACCCTGTAGAACAGGATAAAGCGGCTAGAGATAATGAGATGAGATGAGAAGATTAGTTTTGTTCAGGTTGTATTAAACACTTTATATTATTGTTCCTTTAATTAACATTACTTACTGTGTTGGTTAAAGTGAACAAACCACAAACTTCAGCATTAATAAATCAGTTTAGCCAAAACCAGAACTAAATAACAAAGTAAGGTAACACATATTAAATGAAATTTGCTTAAATGTTAATGAAATACAACTGCATTCACTGATGTTTATTAAATCCAAAAATAAGTCCATATACAGTAAATTAGCAAAGATGTTGTCATATATAACTTATAAATATGTATTTATATCTCACTTCTGGACCGTGGTTTTTGTGTGTAAATATATTAACTTATTTTTTCAGTTTATAGTTTTGTCAACAAAATGTTGATTAAAGTGCTGGTTAGTTATAGTGTGCTTAATTTTTTTAAGCATGTCCTCATCACATATACATAGAGCATAGTGAAATGCTTTCTCTGCATTTAACCCATCTGAAGCAGTGAACACACACACATACCCAGAGCAATTATGGGTTAAGTGCCTTGCTCAAGAGCACTTCAGCCATTGGGGAAAGTTATTTATCTTTCCATCCACACATTTTCCTGCTGGTCCAGAGAATCAAACCAGTGACTTTTTGATCCTAAAGCTGGTTCTTTAACCATTAGGTCATGGCTGCCGCAATTTTATTTTACTTTATTTACAATTTTACTTTACAGTTATTACAAGTGTTAATTACGAGTAATAATGCTGATATTCATGGTTTGTTAAATAATGTCAGTTAAAAGAACCTTAATGTAAAGCATTACCTGTTAAACTAAAAATGTCCACAAATATTATTACTTTGAACAGTACATATTACTATCATTACTATCAGTCTTGGAACTGACATCTTAACTTGATCAACTTATTAATATTATATTTTGTATTTTGTATTTTAAAACATGTATTTACCTCAGCAGTGGAACTCTATGAATCATTGCACCACTGTTACAAAGCCTTGTGGTTAGGCCAAGCAGCCAAGCAGCATTTATTTATCGCATGTACACTCAAGCACAGACTTAACCACATCTTAAAATGTGTACTAAATTCAGGATAGATAAAGTGGTGCTTGAAAGTTTGTGAACCCTTTAGAATTTTCTATATTTCTGCATAACTATGACCTAAAACATCATCAGATTTTCACACAAGTCCTAAAAGTAGATAAAAAGAACCCAGTTAAACAAATGAGACAAAAATATTATTCTTGGTCATTTATTTATTGAGGAAAATGATCCAATATTACATATCTGTGAGTGGCAAAAGTATGTGAACCTTTGCGTTCAGTATCTGGTGTGACCCCCTTGTGCAGCAATAACTGCAACTAAACGTTTCTGGTAACTGTTGATCAGTCCTGCACACCAGCTTTGGAGGAATTTTAGCCTGTTCCTCCATACAGAACAGCTTCAACTCTGGGATGTTGGTGGGTTGTCTCACATGAACTGCTCGCTTCAGGTCCTTCCACAACATTTCGATTGGATTAAGGTCAGGACTTTGACTTGGCCATTCCAAAACATTAACTTTATTCTTCTTTAACCATTCTTTGGTAGAACGACTTGTGTGCTTAGGGTCATTGTCTTGCTGCATGACCCACCTTCTCTTGAGATTCGGTTCATGGACAAATGTCCTGACATTTTCCTTTAGAATTCACTGGTACCATTCAGAATTCATTGTTCCATCAATGATGGCAAGCTGTCCTGGCCCAGATGAAGCAAAACAGGCCCAAACCATGATACTACCACCACCATGTTTCACAGATGGGATAAGGTTCTTATGCTGGAATGCAGTGTTTTCCTTTCTCCAAACATAACGCTTCTCACTTAAACCAAAAAGTTCTATTTTGGTCTCATCCATCCACAAAACATTTTTCCAATAGCTTTCTGGCTTGTCCACGTGATCTTTAGCAAACTGCAGATGAGCAGCAATGTTCTTTTTGGAGAGCAGTGACTTTCTCCTTGCAACCCTGCCATGCACACCATTGTTGTTCAGTGTTCTCCTGATGGTGGACTCATGAACATTAACATTAGCCAATGTGAGAGAGGCCTTCAGTTGCTTAGAAGTTTGGGGTCCTTTGTGACTTCACTGACTATTACACACCTTGCTCTTGGAGTGATCTTTGTTGGTCGAGCATTCCTGGGGAGGGTAACAATGGTCTTGAATTTCTTCCATTTGTACACAATCTGTCTGACTGTGGATTGGTGGAGTCCAAACTCTTTAGACATGGTTTTGTAACCTTTTCCAGCCTGATAAGCATCAACAAAGCTTTTTCTGAGGTCCTCAGAAATCTACTTTGTTCATGCCATGATACACTTCCACAAACATGTGTTGTGAAGATCAGACTTTAATAGATCCCTGTTCTTTAAATAAAACAGGGTGCCCACTCACACCTGATTGTCATCCCATTGATTGAAAACAGCTGACTCTAATTTCACCTTCAAATTAACTGCTAATCCTAGAGGTTCACATACTTTTGCCACTCACAGATATGTAATATTGGATCATTTTCCTCAGTAAATAAATTATCAAATATAATATTTTTGTCTCATTTGTTTAACTGGGTTCTCTTTATCTACTTTTAGGACTTGTGAAAATCTGTTGATGTTTTCGGTCATATTTATGCAGAAATATAGAAAATTCTAAAGGGTTCACAAATTTTCAAGCACCACTGTATCTATCCTGAATTTAGTACACATCTTAAGGCCAGGTGTTTTTGTCTGCCATACGTGAAACAAAAATGGAATGGAGGTAGATATAATGTTCTGACCCAGTATTTGCCCCTGGTTTTGGTCTGTTTCCTTCTTGTAGGGGTAGCTGAGCAGTTTGCCTTGGCTGAAGCATCAATGAATGCATGGCCTTCACCTGAGGTCACAAATCGAGCCACAACAAGCACAGTCCAATTACAAGGTACAAATATACTCCCTACACCCTGTCATTTTTCCTGTACTTTAGACTGCACAGAGTTCATCTTCACAGCAGGGTAATACTGCAAAAGCTGTCGGCACAAGAATTAGTCTGCACTCAGCTCTCAGCATAAAAGTGACCTAATTTGTGCCGTTTCTGTAATTAAACATACACAGCAAATTCATATTACAATTCATAATTAAAATGCATAGAAACTGTTTTCTCTAGGTACATCTCAATATTTCATGGCTGTGTGATGGATTTGTGTTCTGTTCCTGGCTGAGACTATAATACAATCATCCCATGATTATAATGATGGTCTGTGTGGGGTATTTTGATGTGTAATGATGAAATATGTCTTGTTGAAGCACATAGGAACAGGTACATCATAACATCCTTTCCTGTTACTCATTAATCCATCGCCTGAAAGAAAGGAAGGCTAGATGAGTAAAATCTCCCTGAAAAGCACATGCATCCTCAAGAAGGGTTGATGATTCACAGATGTAGCAGTCTAATGAGTTTGAGTGCAATTAGCTTCTTTATTCATACTTCCGCCTTTCCTTCTTCCTGAAAAGAAGTGCTTTCGATGTGTATTATTCGCCATATTTTCAATTATCTGATTTATAGTGTGCTATTTCTCATCTCTTGCAATTAAGTGCCACATATGTGAAAGAGTGAAGGCTGAAGGCTTTTAAAATAACATTTGGCAAATGCATTTAGAACGACTTACATGCTTTCTAGTCGGCTTTTAAAAAATTTTTCTTATATGAATGCAAATCAGCCTGGGTCTGAAGATATCAATAAAGGCAATGCCAGAAAGATTTAGTGCTGTATAAATGTAAGTAGCACATAATATTCTTTATTCTATCCACATTCACTGGATATGAGCAATCGCATGCTTTGATTGGCTACTCTACTACTAGGCTATCAGCTCATATACTATGAGTAGAGAAAAACAAAATGGTGGCGCATGTTGCTGAGTCAACCGAGGACGAAATAAAAATTCTACTCGAAAACAAAATCCAAAAAAGCAACAAAATATGGAATGAAAGTATTTGATGGTAAGAATGTAGCTTTTTTGGGCGGCATGGTGGTGTAGTGGTTAGCACGGTCGCCTCACAGCACGAAGGTTCTGGGTTCGAACCCAGCGGCCGGCGAGGGCCTTTCTGTGTGGAGTTTGCATGTTCTCCCCGTATCTGCGTGGGTTTCCTGCGGGTGCTCTGGTTTCCCCCACAGTCCAAAGACATGCGGTTAGGTTAATATGGGATGGCCTTGGGCTGAGGTGCCCTTGAGCGAGGCACCCAACTGCTCCCTGGGCACTGTAGTATGGCTGCCCACTGCTCTGGGTATGTGTGTGTTCACTGCTTCAGATGGGTTAAATGCAGAGAGGAAATTTCACAAGTGTGTGATGAATAAAGTTGTTCTTTCTTTCTTTTTTATTTTTCAAGAATTATTATTATCGCATTTTTCACAAATTGCTACTGTCATTTCGCTAGTTTGTTTACGTTCTAAGCGGAAATTATTTTGTCGGACGTTTTGTATAAAGGTTTTATTTATCAAATTTGCAAAAAAAGAAAATAAAAATGCTCTGTTTCTCAAAATCCAGTGAATATGGATAGAATAAACCAGTTATTCCACTCAATCTCGTTATACATGGCTTATATCCAACTTGATGCTGCACGCCTCATCAGCTATCAGCTCATGTACGACTCGATTTCGTGGAATAATTGTTAATTATACCACTGCCCTGTTAAATGCTTGAATCTGACTGGTCAGAAGGTGTTGATTATTATTTTCTTTAATAACACTGCTCTGACAGTAGTTTATACTTGTTCTATTACTTTTATCATTTTTGGAGTAACACCTGACACAGGGACTTGTATGGCAGATGTTCCACATAAATGAATTGAAAAAATGCCTAAAAAGTAACTAAGTAGATTTATTTAGCATTATAAAAGGAGTTTATAAAAGGAGTTTCCAGAGTCACCACTTTGTAACAGTCAAATGTAAAATGTAACTTTACGTTTTCAGAGAGCTGTTTGGTTTCTTGGTAACATGACAAGCTGCGTTTTTTTTTTCTTTTAAATGTATAGAAAGTGAAAAACTGAGGGGCTGGTGAAAGAATGACCATAGCTGTTATGACCTAAGAAACGTGTTTTGCAGATGGTCCACCATATTACATTACATCACAGGAATATACACTACCGTTCAAAAGTTTGGGGTCACCCAGACAATTTTGTGTTTTCCACAAAAAGTCACACTTTTATTTACCACCATAAGTTGTAAAATGAATAGAAAATATATTCAAGATATTTTTCTGGCCATTTTGAGCATTTAATCGACCCCACAAATGTGATGCTCCAGAAACTCAATCTGCTCAAAGGAAGGTCAGTTTTATAGCTTCTCTAAAGAGCTCAACTGTTTTCAGCTGTGCTAACATGATTGTACAAGGGTTTTCTAATCATCCATTAGCCTTCTGAGGCAATGAGCAAACACATTGTACCATTAGAACACTGGAGTGAGAGTTGCTGGAAATGGGCCTCTATACACCTATGGAGATATTGCACCAAAAACCAGACATTTGCAGCTAGAATAGTCATTTACCACATTAGCAATGTATAGAGTGTATTTCTGATTAGTTTAAAGTGATCTTCATTGAAAAGAACAGTGCTTTTCTTTCAAAAATAAGGACATTTCAAAGTGACCCCAAACTTTTGAACGGTAGTGTAGCATTCACTCTTATCCAGAGCAACGTACAGCATACCCAGAACAGCCTGGGGAGCAGTTGGGGGTTAGGTGCCTTGCTCAAAAGCACTTCAGCCATTCCTACTGGTCCAGGGATTCAAACTAATAACCTTTTGGTCTCAAAGCTGCTTCTCTAACCATTAGGTCATGGCTTCCCCAATATTAAATGGAACTATAAATATATATTGCTGTTCACCATCAGTGTTCACTGTTGTCACATTTGTATGGGATAAGATGAATAAAACGCTTTGGACATTAGCTTGCTTCTTTGTGGACAGTCAGGGGAAGCTCAGTCTATCACGTAGGCATCAGTACGTTAAAGAGTCTTGACGCTTGTTTTCTGTGTGTCTTGATAATCTTTTGGTAGTGTTTTTCTTCCTTTCATGACCATTTGCTTCTCTAACCTTAGGTCTATTTAAACGTGCAGTTTCATTCTCTTCATACATTTCATTTCTTTGTTAAAAGTGAATTGGATATTGATATAACCGTTTTTTCATGGCTCTATTCCTATTCATTGCAAAATCATATCGGAAGCTAAGCCAGTTTCCTTGAACTGTAACTCATAATACATAAAGCTCGTATAGTGTGATATAGTTTTGAAATCTCATCATGCACTTATGTACTGTATGATGATCTTTCCATAGGCTGCGAGGGCCTGTATCTCTCTCAGTATCTCATGGATGGAGGAAGTTTGGGCGTCCCACACCACCTGTACAGCATACACACAGAGGCCAATGCCCAAACCAGCTCTCTGAATACTACACAGCCACCTCAACCCTTCTTCTGTAGCTCTGTATCTCAGCCAGAATCACAGCACTTCATTCAGGAGCAGAGGACTTCACTGGCTGATGGCCCTGTACGACATGCAGACAGCAGTTCTGAGGATGAGGTCTTTTTTGACTAAAAAACCCCCTGAATACCAGCTGACACAGGATATATGACTCTGAAAGCTGGAATAAAGTGGACATTTGTCTTACCTCATGTGACCGAGTCAAGGTATATATGATGGAATAAGTCGTAATGTGTTTGTCTGTGTGGCAGCACCAGTGTTGATCTACCTCTAAAGAGGTCATTGCCTTACCCAGCTGTACATAGATCATATAAGTCTCCTTGCCATATCTTCAAGTGATATTTTTGATGCAAGCGCCAGTTCATAAAGCTATAACATGGTGTCTTTTACCAGGACAAAATGCTATTAACAGTCTGTACAGACAGATGTTTTAAAGGAACTGAATCACCTCACTTCAATGCCAGAAGAAAAAAAAATACAGAACAAATACACATCTCCATAACCTACTAATGCATTTGAAAATTGCAGCTGTTGAGACGCAGAGGTCTGTGATATGCTCTCAGTTTGAAAGCAGCACCTGTAAATACCTGCTTAAAAACCCTTTTCTGATGCTTTTCCATCTCGTCTAAAAGCAGAAATCTCACAGGGCTTTGCAGCTGGAGATAATGTGGACATAAAAAGACGTGTTCTCTTTAAGCCAGGCTTGGAGAAACCCAGTAAAGAATGGCTCATGGAGAGTAAGGCACAAAAGGGGTTTGTGTGAGAGTGGTGATTGAAGGATGAATATGATTTATGCCTTGATGCAAAGATGAAAACCAGGGTTTTAAAGGTTTTTGAGAACTCCAAGGCCTGTTTCATCCCCCCCCCCCCCACACACACACAAGAAAGCTTATCTGTTGAAAGCCTTGTTCATGCATAGTCCTTTCTATATTGTGATGTATATACAGATTTCTTTATGTAAGTTATGGTTTATTCTTTAAAAAAAAAGAGAAAAGAGAGAAACTCTTCTCAGATATCCAAAAGAAAAAAAGACATGCATTCTATGTTCTGCCAATGCAGAGAGAGAGAGAGAGAGAGAGAGAGAGAGAGAGAGAGAGGCCTGGAATAACAATGATCTGCTTCCTCTGGTTGCCTAGTTGTTATTCACTCAACCGATAAAAGAGGCAGAGGAAAGTAAGCAAGGAAGGGAGGGGTGTAGAGAGAAAAGTGAGAGATATACACAGAAAGAGTGAAAGAGAGGAAACAGGTGGGAGTGAGAAAGGTGATGGGGAGGTGTGTGCATGTGAGAAGACAGATAGCAAGAGAGAAAGAGAGAGCGATAGCTGGAGAGATAAATGGCGAGAGAGGTGATAGAATAATAGCGTTTTAGTGTTATCTGGTTCCACCGTCTTTTAATAGAAGTTTATGTAGCGTAAACTGATGCATTGTGTTGTGGTGGCTTCTTTTGTGCCACAGACAGGCTTCTGAATAGGGTTTAATCAAGCTGCAGACGTCAACTTAATTGAAATCATGATGGCAAAAGGGCTCTCATTTCATCCACCAACACGTTTTTTGGGAACAAAGCCCAGAGATATAATGAATCCCTAATAAGGTAGTAGACATTTGAACTATAAGAAATTATGGGCAAGAAAGAAGGTGTAAGGTCAGAAAGGAAAAATAGCAGTGTTACATTATTATATGTCATGTTTAGATTGCGGGAGGCACGGTGGTGTAGTGGTTAGCGCTGTCGCCTCACAGCAAGAAGGTCTGGGTTCGAGCCCCGTGGCTGGCGAGGGCCTTTCTGTGCGGAGTTTGCATGTTCTCCCCGTGTCCGCGTGGGTTTCCTCCAGGTGCTCCGGTTTCCCCCACAGTCCAAAGACATGCAGGTTAGGTTAACTGGTGACTCTAAATTGACCGTAGGTGTGAATGGTTGTCTATGTGTCAGCCCTGTGATGACTTGTCCAGGGTGTACCCCGCCTTTCACCCGTAGTCAGCTGGGATAGGCTCCAGCTCGCCTGCGACCCTGTAGAACAGGATAAAGCGGCTAAAGATAATGAGATGAGATGTTTAGATTGCATCATTTTCACCATGCTCATGGAAATAAACAAGTTCTGCAACGTTGTTGTGATATTCACCACCTTTTATAGCTACAAGCTCACAAGTCATGACACGATGCTAACAGGTATTAAAATGATAGAAAGTATAAGATACTTCACACTGCAGTCAGTGCTAAATGTTATTCCAGCTGTATGACGTCTCTTTGAGTAACTGACCAACAGATCTAAGGGAAATGTTTCTGGTTTGGTCTGTCTATTAAAAAAAATATCAGCAGATAAGTATTATCTGGTTAAGTCACTTCAAGTCATTATATACATAGCTTTGGCATCCATATTTCCCAGCTGCCCAGGAAATGACTTCAAACTGGGTCATGTTCATGAAGTTTATGAGAAGACTGCAAATGAACAGCACGTTGTGGTGTTCATCACTTCAGAAATCAAAATTCACAGAGTTGTAAATATTGGCACATCTGAGCAAAAGTCCTGATAGTTTTGTCATGTGTCCACTGTATAATGTCCTGTATAAACACTTACCGGTTTTGTGAAAGTGAGCTAAATTCACTTGGCCCAGAAATTACATAACTTATTTGAGTTGTTCATATTTCCCAGGTTTCTAGCAAGTGTTGAATTTACAGTGTCTTGCAAAAGTATTGATCCCCCTTGGTGTTTGTCACGTTTTGTCACATTACAAGCTGGAATTAAAATGGATTTGGGGGGGGGGGGGGGGGGTTAGCACCATTTGATTTACACAACATACCTACCACTTTAAAGGTGGAAATTGTTGTTTTATTGTGACACAAGCAATAATTAAGATGAAAAAACAGGCAGAAATCTGGAGTGTGCATAGGTATTCAATCCCCCCAAGTCAATACTTTGTAGAGCCACCTTTTGCTGCAATTACAGCTTCAAGTCTCTTGGGGTATGTCTCTATTAGCTTAGCACATCTAGCCACTGGGATTTTTGCCCATTCCTCAAGGCAAAACTGCTCTAACTCCTTCAAGTTAGATGGGTTGCGTTTGTGTACAGCAATCTTCAAGTTATGCCACAGATTCTCAATTGGATTGAGGTCTGGGCTTTGACTAGGCCATTCCAAGACATTTAAATGTTTCCCTTTAGACCACTCCAGTGTAGCTTTAGCAGTATGTTTAGGGTCATTGTCCTGCTGGAATGTGAACCTTTGTCCCAGTCTCAAACCTCTGGCCGACTCAAACAGGTTTTCCTCCAGAATTGCCCTGTATTTAGTGCCATCCATCTTTCCTTCAGTCCTGACCAGCTTTCCTGTCCCTGCAGATGAAAAAAATACCCACAGCATGATGCTGCCACCACCATGTTTCATTGTAAGAATGGTGTTCTCAGGGTGTTGGGTTTGTGCCACACATGGCATTTCCCATGATGGCCAAAAAGATCAATTTTAATCTAATTTGACCAGGGAATCTTCTTCCATGTGTTTGAGGAGTCTGCCACATGCTTTTGGGCAAATTCCAAACGTGTTTTCTTAAAGGACCCATGGCATGGTGGTTTGTTGATGCTTTAAATGGGCTCGTGGAGGTTTCTGGATGTTATATCCGCAGCCTTTCTCAAAATGAACCCTCAGCACGTAGATATAGCCTCCTGGGAGAAAGCCCCATTTCAGCCCTTTTCCCAGTGTGTCGTTTTGCTAATGAGAAGCATGGAGGCGGGGAAGGGTAGAGGGTGGGGGCGTTCTCCCTCGGACTCCTTTCGTAAACTCAATGTGACACAGAGAACAGAGAGTGAGAGTGTTCAGAGTGGTAGTTTACGAACGTATAATACCCTAGGCTTGAACACGCACTCCATAACCAAAGAGGATAGAAGCAGCAACTACAGCAACATATTGCTTATCCAACAGAAGACATGCATTGCAGAGCAATAGTCAAACATAAGCTCATAAGTTACAGTCAATTTCCAGACTAAACTCAGTTTAACAGAGCATGCTGCATGCTTTTTGGTTTTGTAGCGCAGAGTACAAAGTACTGCAGGAAGCGGTTAGCTGCACAGCTAATGTAGCCATTGCAAGGCTAACGCACCGATTTTAAAACACGGCAAAACGACTTAACAGTTATACACTTACTTGTTCGGTGTTTGTGGCTAATGCGGTAGGGATGCTTGGTACGGACCCAGGCTTCAGTGACAGTTGATGTGCAAAACCTGCCCTGTACTGTCCCAAGTTGTGGAAACATTCATCAGGAAAATGCTTCCAACAAACATACACCGTCTTAGGTAGACTCGACGGCGTATTATTGGAGTAAATAAAATTAAGCCAGTGCGTCTTCAGGGGCTGTCCCGTCGGCAGTAAAAACAGACTCCTTTCTGTGTTGTCACATCCATGTACAGCGCAATTTCCATGTTTCGCTCGCTTAGGTGGTGCCATGTTGTTGTGTCCTCTATGGTCTCCTCACTACAAAATTGAAGTGTCGTATCTATGGTGGCAACTTTTGAGCTGGGCGGGCAATCCATACAGTGGGTGGGAATCCAGAGGGGGGGCGTGGGGATCATCTCCCTTGCTGATGTAGTAAAGGGAAGAGCCTATCAACGCACCATTTTGACGCGCCATTCTCAAATGTTGACAAAGGGTGGGCATAGTTTGGTTTACACATTATGACATTTCTAGCCACTGGGGTGACTTAAGAAGGTCAGAGGAACCCATTTTAACGTTAAAAAACCTCAGAAAGTGAAAATTTCATGCCATGGGACCTTTAAGCAATGGCTTTTTTCTGGCCACTTTTTTCATCTTAATTAGTGTTTGTGTCACAACAAAACAACAATTTTCACCTTTAACATGGTAGGTACAGTATGTTGTGTAAATCAAATGGTGCTAACCCACCAAAAATCCACTTTAATTCCAGCATGTAATGCAACAAACCAGGACAAACATCAAGGGGGATGAATACTTTTGCAAGACACTGTAAGTGGAGTTGTGTCCACTGTGAGAAGATTCTGGTATATTGATGGCCTAATCTTGTGATGTTTTGGACTTTCACAAATTATGACACAATGTTTTGTGATGATATTTCCCAATATGATGAAACCTATGACAGCTCGGTTGGAGGGCTATGTTAATTGTAAGGCTATTTCTACAGAATCTCTTGTTAGTGACTGAGGTACTGAGAGATAAATGGTGATATTCCTGACAGAATATTGTTGTTTTATGTCTGCTGAATTGTCTTTATAAAAACTTAAGTGCTAGTTAAAGACTTTAGTCATTAACTACATCTCTTATGGTTGGTGTCCATGTTTCATATGCATCAACACTGCATGAGCAATTTACATCCTCCTGTCATTAATGAATATAAACTCGGAGCAGCATTAAGCTGGGTAGCACATAACTGACTACAGTCAACAACTGAATCATTATTCCAGATTATTATTCCAGAAAAAGCCAAATACTGAGAATATTTATTTAACAGTTATTCCACGAAATCAAGTCATACATGAGCTGATAGCCGATGAGGCGTGTAGCGTCGAGTTGGATATAAGCCAAGTACGACGAGATTGAGTGGAATAACTGGTTTATTCTATCCACATTCGCTGGATTTTGAGAAACAGGGCATTTTTATTTTTATTCTTTGCAAATTCAGTAAATAAAAATTTTATACAAAATGTCCGGCAAAATCATTTCTGCTTAGAATGTAAACAAATCAGCGAAATGACAGGAGCAATTTGTGAAAAATGCTACAATCATAATATCTTGAAAAATTTTTAAAAAGATACGTTCTTACCATAAAATACTTTTATTTCATAGTTTGTTGCTTTTTTTGTATTTTGGGGGGTTTTGTTTTTGAGTAGAATTTTTATTTCCTCCTCGGTTGGTTGAGCAACACGCTCTGCCATTTTGTTTTTCTCTACTCACGGTACATGGGCTGATATCCTAGTAGTAGAGTAGCCAATCAGAGCGCGCGATTGCTCATATCCAGTGAATGTGGATAGAATAATAACTATTATCCAAAACATGTCATCCCAATTAGCAAACAAGCTACATGTGATGCCACTGATATGTAATTTGTGCATGCCGTGCTGCTGTTGGCTAGATGTGTGTGCTGTGTGGGGGTGATCTGATAACTTTAACCAGTGAGCATATCATGCTTTCTCTTCCCAAAAGTGAAAGCACAAATTCTTGAATTTCATTTAAGTGCATCAGAAGCTGATATGAATTTTTTTTTCTTTTGCAACACAAGGTGTAGATTGAGCTATGATCTATCTGTATTGTATTCTTTGTAAATGTGTTGCCTACATTCTATCTTCATTTTAGCGTCCCTTGAAGGGCACGCTTATTTAGCCATAAACAAAATCAGTGTTATCATTTTGTTTGTTCGGTTAGCCAAGAGTGCTCATCCTATTACAGTGATAGGTCGAATGGTGCTCAGTGGCTGCTTCATTTAATTACACCTCCCTCATCTCCTCCATTAGAACTGGGTACACATGGCTGATTTTAATAAATCTTTATCACTTGGCCTGCCCTCAGGCCCTATAAACAGAACACAAGAATGAGACTCCTTAGTCATGGCACCGAATAAAGAGCTCCGACTGTCTCAGTTCCAGGAAGCGGCCTGCTGGCTAACAGCAATCTTGACAGATAAAGTCATTTGCATATGAGTAATTAGAGCTGTACATGAACATGATCATCACAGCAAATCACTGCTTGATGAAATATTTTGAAGTTGTGATTAGAAAAAAAAAAGATCTATTGAGTTATGAAGCGTGAGTGTGTGATGACCAAGTAGTGCTCGTTTTCCGACTAGACATCAGATTTCCTTGGCCAGCTCTTCAATCATGTTCTTCATCTAAAAGAAATACATAACAAGCATTACTCACAGACTTGTTTTCTCAATAAACTGTGGGGGGGGGGGGGGGTTTGTGTCGTCAAGTATGACCAGTGTAATTAGGTACTGTTTGTTCATGATGTCGCCTATTTCGTACTGTTTGTTCATAATGTAGCCTGTGTGTGTGTGTATGCATGTGTGCGTGCATGTGGTTATCAGGTTAAACTCGTCACCTCTTTCCATGTAATGACACCACACAGCTTTCCCTTCTCCGTGACAAACACACACTGCTCTCTCAAAACACTCATGATGCAGTGAACCTGGCAAAACACATTCACAAATGCATGATTATTGAACAGGAAAAAGACAGTCATGATTACATCATTGAACACTGTGTAGGCTATTAAATAATTATGCCTGATAAAAATAAATACCTGCTTTACTGTAGCATCAGTAGAAAGCTGCAGCTTAATAGGTTGAATATCACACTCATCCTCCAGGCTTTTGCACAAATCCTATTAGATGGGTTAGAAATATGAGAAATTCTTATTATTTATGGCTATGTCAGCATTTTACGGTATTGAAGCTTTTTGAGAGTCTTGCTCAGTTGACCACGGAGCCCATGGCAATTTATAGTGTTTTGCAACCCTTACAAAAATCTACCATGGTTTACTATGGTTTTACCATGGTTTTTATGTAGTAACCATGGTTATACTATGGTTTTTATGTAGGAACCATGATTCTACCATGGTATCTCATGGTTATTCTAAGTACTATGACCCAACCATAGTATTACTATGGTTCATCCATGGTAGTAACCATGGTTCTACTATGGTATTTCATGGTGATTCTAAGTACTATGAACCAACCATAGTATTACTATGGTTCATCCATGGTAGTAACCATGGTTCTACTATGGTATTTCATGGTGATTCTAAGTACTATGAATCAACCATAGCATTACTGTGGTTTATCCATAGTACTGCAGTAGCTGTGGTAGCATCATAGTTGTATGTGTAATAGGTCATAGTAACTATGAAATTAGTTTAAAAAGGGATAGTATGGTTTTTAAAAGGATGCACTAACTGTAGTATTACCATGCTTTCGTCCAACAGTCAATGCTGTAGAGAAGGATCTCGATTAACAGCCCAGATACATTAACATTTACTTAGAACCTAAAAATTTAAGTGAACATTGAGGTAAAATGCATATAATACATCCTAAACAACAACAACAACAACAATAATACACTCTAAAAATACTGGGTCAAAAATAACTCAACTTTAACCCAACCACTGGGCTAATATTGCACAAACTCAACACTAGGTTATCTTGTTGTTCGCTGTATGAATTATTGTAGCCTAACAGTGGTGTAGTGGTTAGCGCTGTCGCCTCACAGCAAGAAGGTCCGGGTTCGAGCCCCGTGGCCGGCGAGGGCCTTTCTGTGTGGAGTTTGCATGTTCTCCCCGTGTCCGCGTGGGTGTGCTCCGGTTTCCCCCACAGTCCAAAGACATGCAGGTTAGGTTAACTGGTGACTCTAAATTGACCGTAGGTGTGAATGTGAGTGTGAATGGTTGTCTGTGTCTATGTGTCAGCCCTGTGATGACCTGGCGACTTGTCCAGGGTGTACCCCGCCTTTCGCCCGTAGTCAGCTGGGATAGGCTCCAGCTTGCCTGCGACCCTGTAGAAGGATAAAGTGGCTAGAGATAATGAGATGAGATGAGATTATTGTAGCCTACTTTTGAAACTTGAATAAGAAAACCATGGTTTAAAAAGCATGGTTTGGTTGAAAAAAAACCCCATGGTTTATGGCAAAGATTATACCATAGTGAAACCATGGGTAAATCATGGTTAAACCATAGTCATGAACCATGATTTTCATGGCTACCCAAAAAAACCATGAAAACCATGAATAACTATAAACCATGGTAAAACCATGGTTAGTTTTCATAGTAAAACCATGGTTAATTTTCGTAAGGGAAAAGTATTCATCCCCCTTGGTGTTTGTCCTGTTTTGTCGCATTACAAGCTGGAATTAAAATGGATTTTTGGAGGGTTAGCACAGTTTGATTTACACAACATGCTTACAACTTTAAAGGTGCAAATTGTTGTTGTTAATAATAATTAAGATGAAAAAACAGAAATCTGGAGTGTGCATAAGTATTCACCCCCTTTCGTATGAAACCCCTAAATAAGAGCCGGTCCAACCAATTCACTTCATAAGTCACATAATTAGTTGATTAAGATCCACCTGTGTGCAATCAAAGTGTCACATGATCTGTCACATGATGTCTGTATAAATCAACCTGTTCTGGAAGGACCCTGACTCTGCTACACTACTAAGCAAGCAACATGAAAACCAAGGAGCACTCCAAACAGGTCAGAGACAAAGTTGTGGAGAAGTATGGATCAGGGTTGGGTCATAAAAAATATCCCAAACTTTGAATGTCCCACAGAGCACCATTAAATCCATTATAGCAAAATGAAAAGAATATGTCACCACTACAAGCCTGACAAGAGAAGGCTGCCCACCAGAACTCACAGACCGGGCAAGGAGGGCATTAATCAGAGATGCAACAAAAACATCAAAGAGAACACTGAAGGAGCTGCAAAGATCCACAGCGGAGATGGGAGTATCTGTCCATAGGACCACTTTAAGCCATACACTCCACAGAGCGGGGCTTTATGGAAGAGTGGCCAGAAAAAAGCCATTGCTTAAGAAAACACATTTGGAGTTTGCCCGAAAGCATGTGGCAGACTCCCCAAACACATGGAAGAAGATTCTCTGGTCAAATGAGACTAAAATTGAACTTTTTGGCCATCATGGGAAACGCCATGTGTGGCGCAAACACAACACCCTGAGAACACCATTCCTACAGTGAAGCATGGTGGTGGCAGCATCATGCTGTGGGGATGTTTTTCATCTGCAGGGACAGGCTTGTCAGGACTGAAGGAAAGATGGATGGCACTAAATACAGGGCAATTCTGGAAGAAAACCTGTTTGAGTCAGCCAGAGGTTTGAGACTGGGATGAAGGTTCACATTCCAATGACCCTAAATATACTGCTAAAGCTACACTGGAGTGGTTTAAAGGGAAACATTTAAATGTCTTGGAATGGCCTAGTCAAAGCCCAGACCTCAATCCAATTGAGAATCTGTGGCATAACTTGAAGATTGCTGTACCGTACACCAACGCAACCCATCTAACTTGAAGGAGTTAGAGCAGTTTTGCCTTGAGGAATGGGCAAAAATCCCAGTGGCTAGATGTGCTAAGCTAATAGAGACATAAGAGACTTGCAGCTAAGCAAAAGGTGGCTCTACAAAGGACTGATTGGGGGAAGGGGGGGGATGTGAATACCTATGCACACTCCAGATTTCTGTTTTTCATCTTAATTATTGTCTGTGTCACAATAAAAAAAAAAAAACACTTGTCACCTTTAAATTTGTAGGCCTGGTATGTAAATCAAATGGTGCTAAAACCCCTAAAATCCATTTTAATTCCAGCTTGTAATGCAACAAAACAGGACAAACACCAAGGGGGATGAATACTTTTGTAAGACACTGTATTTGCAGGATTAGCTTCTGACTATGTGCAGCTTTTGTGGTGAATTTACAATCAACTGAAAAAAAAAATGATATGAAAAGAGAACAGAAATGTATTCATAAATACTTCACAAGAGCATTTGCACATGAAATATGGTATTCATGAAAACCAAGTTAGTTTGGAAAAACAGCTGGATTTAGAAGTTTCAAATTATATAAATGTCGTAATTTACTGCAACTATACAACAGACTATCTATTCTATTCAGACAAAAATAGTGGTGCTCTTTAAAAGGCGAAAGAGTGAATCTGTGCTACTGGTAGCCAATGCATTGAAATGTCTGAGCTGCATAACTGGAACATTGAGAATATGCTGTGCTTAGGAGGTGTTTTCAGGTGTTATTTTGTTGATTTCGGCTCTGTGGAAGCTTTGTCTTTCATGGACTTTGGTGGGAATCCTTAATGGAAATCAGGTGTGCCATGAACACACTTGGTAAGGTACAGATGATTGGCATTTATAAGCATATGCATGTGACTAGCACTGAAACTTTCTTCTTTAGAATAACGTTTGCCCTAGAAGTTTGCCCTAAAAAAACCTTTACAAACTTTAACTTTAAAAGATAAATAAATTAGGCCCATAAACTTGCTTTTCCCCTGATTATTTTCCTAAAATTTTGTCCAATCATGCAGTTTGGCTCACAACATCATGAGACCAACCAAAACAAAACTTTGATATCCGGAATGGTTCATCCAAATGAATTTGACAAACAGGAAGTGAGACCATATCTCAGCAATGGTTTGATGTTTTGTCTTCAACTTTAGTATATCTCCTTGGAAACAAGCACAGATGGTTCCAATAGCTTTGATATACACTAACGTTCAAAAGTTTGGGGTCACCCAGACAATTTTGTGTTTTCCATGAAAAGTCACACTTTTATTTACCACCATAAGTTGTAAAATGAATAGAAAATATAGTCAAGACATTTTTCTGGCCATTTTGAGCATTTAATTGACCCCACAAATGTGATGCTCCAGAAACTCAGGCCCTGTCCACACAGCAACGGATTCAGGTGAATCCGATAAAATTTTTTATCGTTTCGGCCTGGCATCCACACGGCACCGGCGTTTTGGGTGCCCCAAAACGATATTTTTTGAGAACGGTTTTCAGAGTGGAAAAATCTGGCAACGGCGCCGTTGCGAAGTCGTCTGGATGAGTAGAACGGATTTGTTCACGATGACGTCACAACCACATGACTAGAACAAACAGCACTCACTCATTCACGTCGGGTAGAAGAAGGGGTTTATGCGCATGCGTCCTACTTCTTCTATTGTTCTGGTGTCTCCGATGGGACCGTCTTACAGCGCACGTAGAGGTGTGGCATGTGTATTGCATCGTTTTCAGCAAGCGTTGCACTGCCATATGTACCTGATATTTTACTGATCCGTTGCCCATGTGGATGCGATAATTTTTTTACCTGCTAAAAAAAAATCTCGTTGCCGTTGTCGTGTGGATGTAGCCTCAATCTGCTCAAAGGAAGGTCAGTTTTATAGCTTCTCTAAAGAGCTAAACTGTTTTCAGCTGTGCTAACATGATTGTACAAGGGTTTTCTAATCATCCATTAGCCTTCTGAGGCAATGAGCAAACACATTGTACCATTAGAACACTGGAGTGATAGTTGCTGGAAATGGGCCTCTGTACACCTATGTAGATATTGCACCAAAAACCAGACATTTGCAGCTAGAATAGTCATTTACCACATTAGCAATGTATAGAGTGGATTTCTGATTAGTTTAAAGTGATCTTCATTGAAAAGAACAGTGCTTTTCTTTCAAAAATAAGGAAATTTCAAAGTGACCCCAAACTTTTGAACGGTAGTGTAGATATTTAAGCACTGTCTAAAAGTGGAGCTCCCGATGAGTTTATGAGCAAAATATTTGCAAGGGCACAAAATTGACCTGAATAGAATAATATTATAGCATATGAACCATTGAATTGTGTCATGCCGTGTATTTCATGTCAGTAAATTACTATATTGCCTTGTGACAGTGATACTAAAAATGAAATATGCATCACAGTTATGAATACATATTCATTCCTTTCTTTGACACTGCATACCATGTGCCAGAAACAACACCATGACATTTATTATGGTGTGACTCTGCTGGGTGCCTGGTGGGCAGCAGTGAACCAGCGCTTTCACTTTACATCATTACAATAGTAATAGTTACAATTGAATATCAAACTTGATGTGCCAAACAGTTGTTTGATTACATCTTTCATGTCCACGCACTTTAGAGCTCGGAGTGCGTGGTCACAGACTTCAAATCGCGCTCATACCATCAGGACTAATTGCCATGCACCTGTTCTTGATTAGAGCACAATCACAGCCCATATATATAAGGACTCTCAGTAACACACAGACTTTCTCAAAGCCTTGTATTTTGTATCGCTTTTCTGGTTTTGAGCCCATTTGTGTTTTTGGGCTGTGAGTATTGTATTCCCTCTGATATCCTGTCTGTGTCTCACTCGACCACTGCCTGTTATTTGACTCTGCCCTTGTCTACATTCTGGATCTGTTTGCGAGAATATTTTCAGTAAAATTCTTCCTGCACTTGCATCCGTTCTATCGCCCTTACATGACAGAATGTGTCAATTGCCCAACTAGCTAGTGGACTAATAAAACTGATTTAACTAACTTTATATGAAAGTGTCATGAATATTTTCCATGAAATGTGTTAGTAAATAATCCAATGTTATTTTTTAAAAGCAAATTAAAAATAACCACTGGATAAAGACCCATCTATCTTATGTAAATAAAGATACAACAATAAATAAAGATACAAATTTCATTGTCTGGTGGTCAAGTGTTTATGAAATAGATTGCTTTGCACTTACAGTCAGGTTCCCTAAGGTGGTACACATTCGTGTGTACAGTGGTGCTTGAAAGTTTGTGAACTCTTTAGAATTTTCTATATTTCTGCATACATGTGATACATACGCTCACAGAACACTTAATAGGAACACCTGTACTGTTGGTCATTCCTGCAATCACTAAATGTTTTTTGTTTTGGCACCATTTTGTGTAACCTCCAGTGACTGTTGTGTGAAAATCCCAGGAGAACAGCAAATCCTGAAATATCTGGACCAACCTGTCTGACACCAACATCCACACCATGGCCAAGGATCACATGTTTGATGTGAACATGAACTGAAGCTCTTGGCCTGCCTTATTTTGCTGCTACATACTGTAACTGACTGTTGAATAATTGCATGAATGAGCAGATGTATAGGCGTTTCCATTAAAGTGGATGATGAGGTTATAATATCTATAGTTTGTGTTAACGCCTCAAAATCTTTTTATTTATGTTGGTGCTTGAAAGTTTGCAAACCCTTTAGAATTTTCTGTATTTCTGCATAAATATGACCTAAAACATCATCAGATTTTCACACAAGTCCTAAAAGTAGATAAAGAGAACCCAGTTAAACAAATGAGACAAAAATTTTATACTTGGTCATTTATTTATTGAGGAAAATGATCCAATATTACATATCTGTGAGTGGCAAAAGTATGTGAACCTCTAAGATTAGCAGTTAATTTGAAGGTGAAATTAGAGTCAGGTGTTTTCAATCAATGGGATGACAATCAGGTGTGAGTGGGCACCCTGTTTTATTTAAAGAACAGGGATCTATCAAAGTCTGATCTTCACAACGCACGTTTGTGGAAGTGTATCATGGCACGAACAAAGGAGATTTCTGAGGAGCTCAGAAAAGCGTTGTTGATGCTCATCAGGCTGGAAAAGGTTACAAAACCATCTCTAAAGAGTTTGGACTCCACCAATCCACAGTAAGACAGATTGTGTACAATTTTTTTCATATCTTTTTAATATATTTGTATATGTAAATACTTAATTTATTTATCTAGAAGTTTTCTAAAGACTTAATTTACCTAGAAGTTCTCTCTTTTTTCTATTCTATTCTCTGTTTATCCTATAATGATGCTACTGGAATTTTAATTTCCCTGAAGGAACCCTCCCAAAGGGATCAATAAAGTTCTATCTAATCTAATCTAATCTAATCTAATCTAATCTAATCTAATCTAATCTAATCTAATCTAATCTATCTAAATGGAGGAAATTCAAGACCATTGTTACCCTCCCCAGGAGTGGCCAACCAACAAAGATCACTCCAAGAGCAAGGCGTGTAATAGTCGGCGAGGTCACAAAGGACCCCAGGGTAACTTCTAAGCAACTGAAGGCCTCTCTCACATTGGCTAATGTTAATGTTCATGAGTCCACCATCAGGAGAACACTGAACAACAATGGTGTGCATGGCAGGGTTGCAAGGAGAAAGCCACTGCTCTCCAAAAAGAACATTGCTGCTCATCTGCAGTTTGCTAAAGATCATGTGGACAAGCCAGAAGGCTATTGGAAAAATGTTTTGTGGACAGATGAGACCAAAATAGAATTTTTTGGTTGAAATGAGAAGCGATATGTTTGGAGAAAGGAAAACACTGCATTCCAGCATAAGAACCTTATCCCATCTGTGAAACATGGTGGTGGTAGTACAACCCCGACTCCAAAAAAGTTGGGACAAAGTACAAATTGTAAATAAAAATGGAATGCAATAATTTACAAATCTCAAAAACTGATATTGTATTCACAATAGAACATAGACAACATATCAAATGTCGAGAGTGAGACATTTTGAAATTTCATGCCAAATATTGGCTCATTTGAAATTTCATGACAGCAACACATCTCAAAAAAGTTGGGACAGGGGCAATAAGAGGCTGGAAAAGTTAAAGGTACAAAAAAGGAACAGCTGGAGGACCAAATTACAACTCATTAGGTCAATTGGCAATAGGTCATTAACATGACTGGGTATAAAAAGAGCATCTTGGAGTGGCAGCGGCTCTCAGAAGTAAAGATGGGAAGAGGATCACCAATCCCCCTAATTCTGCACCGACAAATAGTGGAGCAATATCAGAAAGGAGTTTGACAGTGTAAAATTGCAAAGAGTTTGAACATATCATCATCTACAGTGCATAATATCATCAAAAGATTCAGAGAATCTGGAAGAATCTCTGTGCGTAAGGGTCAAGGCCAGAAAACCATACTGGGTGCCCGTGATCTTCGGGCCCTTAGACGGCACTGCATCACATACAGGCATGCTTCTGTATTGGAAATCACAAAATGGGCTCAGGAATGTTTCCAGAGAACATTATCTGTGAACACAATTCACCATGCCATCCACCGTTGCCAACTAAAACTCTATAGTTCAAAGAAGAAGCCGTATCTAAACATGATCCAGAAGCGCAGACGTCTTCTCTGGGCCAAGGCTCATTTAAAATGGACTGTGGCAAAGTGGAAAACTGTTCTATGGTCAGATGAATCAAAATTTGAAGTTCTTTATGGAAATCAGGGACGTGGTGTCATTCAGACTAAAGAGGAGAAGGACAACCCAAGTTGTTATCAGCGCTCAGTTCAGAAGCCTGCATCTCGGATGGTATGGGGTTGCATTAGTGCGTTAGTGCGTGTGGCATGGGCAGCTTACACATCTGGAAAGAAACCATCAATGCTGAAAGGTATATCCAGGTTCTAGAGCAACATATGCTCCCATCCAGACGACGTCTCTTTCAGGGAAGACCTTGCATTTTCCAACATGACAAGGCCAAACCACATACTGCATCAATTACAGCATCATGGCTGTGTAGAAGAAGGGTCCGGGTACTGAACTGGCCAGCCTGCAGTCCAGATCTTTCATCCATAGAAAACATTTGGCGCATCATAAAACGGAAGATACGACAAAAAAGACCTAAAACAGTTGAGCAACTAGAATCCTACATTAGACAACAAGGGTTAACATTTCTTTGCCTAAACTTGAGCAACTTGTCTCCTCAGTCCCCAGGCGTTTACAGACTGTTGTAAAGAGAAAAGGGGATGTCTCACAGTGGTAAACATGGCCTTGTCCCAACTTTTTTGAGATGTGTTGTTGTCATGAAATTTAAAATCACCTAATTTTTCGCTTTAAATGATACATTTTCTCAGTTTAAACATTTGATATGTCATCTATGTTCTATTCTGAATAAAACATGGAATTTTGAAACTTCCACATCATTGCATTCCGTTTTTATTTACAATTTGTACTTTGTTCCAACTTTTTTGGAATTGAGGTTGTATCATGGTTTGGGCCTGTTTTGCTGCATCTGGGCCAGGATGGCTTGCCATCATTGATGGAACAATGAATTCTGAATTATATCAGTGAATTCTAAAGGAAAATGTCAGGACATCTATCCATGAACTGAATCTCAAGAGAAGGTGGGTCATGCAGCAAGACAACGACCCTAAGCACACAAGTCGTCCTACCAAAGAATGGTTAAAGAAGAATAAAGTTAATGTTTTCGAATAGCCGAGTCAAAGTCCTGACCTTAATCCAATCGAAATGTTGTGGAAGGACCTGAAGCGAGCAGTTCATGTGAGGAAACACACCAACATCCCAGAGTTAAAGCTGTTCTGTACGGAGGAATGGGCTAAAATTCCTCCAAGCCGGTGTGCAGGACTGATCAACAGTTAACGGAAACGTTTAGTTGCACTTATTGCTGCACAAGGGGGTCACACCAGATACTGAAAGCAAAGGTTCACATACTTTTGCCACTCACAGATATGTAATATTGGATCATTTTCCTCAATAAATAAATGACCAAGAATAATATTTTTGTCTCATTGGTTTAACTGAGTTCTCTTTGTCTACTTTTAGGACTTGTGTGAAAATCTGATGATGTTTTAGGTCATATTTATGCAGAAATATAGAAAATTCTAAAGGGTTCACAAACTTTCAAGCACCACTGGACACACGTCATACAGTCATGCCATCAAAAATCAGGTCAATGCATTACCATATTCTCTTAAGGATGGGGCTCCGATCTGCATGCACTTTGTGCGAGCGAGGACCTCCCCTGTCACTATGGGATGGGGATAGAAAATGCTTGGCTAACAGTTATATTACTTGAAGAAGAAGAAACTTTTATTTGTCACATGCATACTTGAGCACAGTGAAATTCATCCTCTGCATTTACCCCATATGAAGCAGTGAACACACACATGCACACACACAAGTGAGCACTGAGAACACACACATACCCAGAGCAGTGTGCAGCTATGCTACAGCGCCCAGGAAACAGTTGGGGGTTAGGTACCTTGCTCAAGGGTACTTCAGCCCAAGGCTGCCCCATGTTAACCTAACCACATGTCTTTGAACTATGGGGGAAACCAGAGCACCTGGAGGAATCCCACACAGACACGGGGAGAACATGCAAAATCCACACAGAAAGGCCCCTGTTGGCCACTGGGCTCAAACCCAGAACCTTCTTGTTGTGAGGCGACAGTGCTAACCACTACACCACTGTGCCACCCCAAGTTGCTGTTATCAGGTAATTTCATGTATAAATCATGATTAGGAATACACGTTTGCTGGCTACTTGATTTACCCCATCTACAAAAATATAAGTAACATTCCGCTCAACCTCTGTCGTGCAACCAACCATGATTCAAACTACGTCAATTGTTTTTAACATGTCTGCACAATTTTACTGCAGTCCTGGAGAGTATTTCTATCTTGTATTATTTACAAAAGCCACAAAAGCAACAGGAATTAGCAAAATGCCGAGCAGTGTAATTATGATGCAATAATAGCGGTTCTCAGCACCCTGTCTAGATATCTACACCTACTGCTGTAAAAGGTCAGCTTCTCCCTCATTAGCCTGTTGCTGTCACAATGTTGGCAGTATGTCAGTTGATAATTAAATAGGACGACATTGATGGTAATCAGTGCAGCATTTTAAACAAGCTGGACATGCGAAGCAGCAATCAAGAATGCAAAAAGAGCAATCTTACCCAACTTTTGTGAATATTTCTAGCACCAGGCTTCTCTATATATACTTATGAATTACAAATGCCCATGACCTTCTTGACTTGTGTATGGTATTGACATCTCTCCTTTTCATGCGCCTTGAATTGATTTCATTGCATGATATCACTTTGTGATAACTCTTAATATTTGGCTTAAAGCTAGACTGCCTTTCAGATTTTTCAAGTTTAGGTAACAAAAAGAATTTTCCCTGGCACTCAATTATTTTTGTTTAGTGGACCGAAAGCTACTGAATTCTAATCATAGGCTTCCAGTTTTATTAGTTTTTTCAAGTAGAACAATTAATGAATTTATGGTCCTAAATTCTCTGCTATTTTTTCTGCTTCACCATGAACCAATTCAAGATATTACATCATGCATGATGTGGTGGGCTTTCCCTGTTTGCGCAAGGCATTGTGGGATACAAATTTGAAACAGGAGAGAAAAATGGAGGACGTGAGTGTGCGAATGAAACGTGAAAGACCGACTCCAGTAACGGAAAGCGAGAAGAAAAGATGTTATGTTATATACGAAGGAAAGGAAACGCAGGACCAAACTAATAAATATCGGCGGTCGGCGAGCACCTCGGTGTGATCAGCTGTTCGTTTAGTGACAGAATGATGTAACTGTCAGTGCACGGTCAAAGGTAAACCTGTAGATGGCAGTAATGCAACACTGTGGATGCCAGCTGCTGTAAAACCCAAAAGAAGAAGAAGGAGATAAACCTGCACATGGGCACACGGACTTCCTCTGTCTGCTTGACTGTGCGAAGCGAGCGATTTCATGCACATTATTTTCTCGGGAATCCCCTCAAGTTAAATAACTTCCCAGCCACAGAATGGCTTGATATTTTTGTGAGATCTCATCTCATCTCATTATCTCTAGCCACTTTATCCTTCTACAGGGTCACAGGCAAGCTGGAGCCTATCCCAGCTGACTACGGGCGAAAGGCGGGGTACACCCTGGACAAGTCGCCAGGTCATCACAGGGCTGACACATAGACACAGACAACCATTCACACTCACATTCACACCTACGGTCAATTTAGAGTCACCAGTTAACCTAACCTGCATGTCTTTGGACTGTGGGGGAAACCAGAGCACCCGGAGGAAACCCACGCGGACACGGGGAGAACATGCAAACTCCGCACAGAAAGGCCCTCGCCGGCCCTGGGGCTCGAACCCAGGACCTTCTTGCTGTGAGGCGACAGCGCTAACCACTACACCACCGTGCCGCCATTTTTGTGAGATATTACAGAAATAAACATATATCACAATTTCCACATTTCAGAGGGAACTAAATTTCACTGATTTTATGAAATCGAAAGGCCGTCTAGCTTTAAATGTTTCTCTTTTATATTTTTAGAGATTGAATAGTGATTCTTGTTCAAGTTTCATTTTGGTATCAGACTTTCTCACAGAGGATTCTCCTAAAATTCCTTATGGGAAACAGACAAAAAAAAGACACAATATTTATTTTTGAAATTAAAAGAACCAAAATCTGAGAAAGGTCATGATTATTAATGGAGTTCATATATATATATATATATATATATATATATATATAGCCTGGCGGCACGGTGGTGTAGTGGTTAGCGCTGTCGCCTCACAGCAAGAAGGTCCTGGGTTCGAGCCCCAGGGCCGGCGAGGGCCTTTCTGTGCGGAGTTTGCATGTTCTCCCCGTGTCCGCGTGGGTTTCCTCCGGGTGCTCCGGTTTCCCCCACAGTCCAAAGACATGCAGGTTAGGTTAACTGGTGACTCTAAATTGACCGTAGGTGTGAATGTGAGTGTGAATGGTTGTCTGTGTCTATGTGTCAGCCCTGTGATGACCTGGCGACTTGTCCAGGGTGTACCCCGCCTTTCGCCCGTAGTCAGCTGGGATAGGCTCCAGCTTGCCTGCGACCCTGTAGAAGGATAAAGCGGCTAGAGATAATGAGATGAGATGAGATATATATAGCCTAGTCATGGTATACTGTCTGGCCAAAGTTTTGTGGACATCTCACCATCACATCCATTCAGTTTTGTAATTTTCAAGCTTCTTTGAGCTTTTGAACCATAAATTCAACAAATTTTAATGCTTAAAGATGAAGAATATAAACAAACCAGTGAAATGACAGCAGCAATTTGTGAAAAATGCTGTAATAATAATTCTTGAAAAATTAAAAAAAATACGTTCTTACCATCAAATAGTTTCATTCCATATTTTGTTGCTTTTTTGTATTTTGGGGGGTTTTGTTTTGAGTAAAGTTTTTATTTTGTCCTCTGTTGGTTCAACAACACGCTCTGCCATTTTGCTTTTCTCTACTCAGGGTATATGAGCTGATATCCTAGTAGTAGAATCACCCATCAGAGCGCATGATTGCTTTTTTCCAATGAATGTGGATAGAATAAATAAATAAATAAATATATATATATATATATATATATATATATATATATATATATATATATACTAGTATATTGCCTTTCGCCTGTAGTCAGCTGGGATAGGCTCCAGCTCGCCTGCACCCCTGTAGAACAGGATAAAACGGCTAGAGATAATGAGATGAGATGATATATATATATATATATATATATATATATATATATATATATATAAAATCGGACATTAGTGGGGTCTTTGATTTCAAAAAGTACAAAAAACTTGAAGAGTAGAAAAAACTTCAGACACAGACGACATCTCAATTTCTTTATATTTTATCACTGTGTAGAAGAAATTATACGGGTAAAAATGAATTCTAACAAGGTATTTTCAAGGACCGAAAAATTATTATTAAATGTTGCAGAATGTTGCTTCATATGAAATATGAACCCATCATGCCCCCTGAATTTGAGCATCGTGGTTGAAATGTGTTTCTAAGGGGACATTATTGCCAATTATGATGCGACACACCAACCGTTCTCATCAAGCAGCTCTGTATTTTAGTGCTTATTGGTATAATTAATGCTTATGGATCTGAAAGAACTTTGGTATCACTAGAAATCTGATGATAGAGGCTTAAATTACAGAGGTGTTACTGTTACCTCACTTTGGTTTGAGAGCAGGAAAGTCTGCAGTTGTGCTCGTGTGATGGTTCCTAGAAGTGTGAGAGAATCTGGAAGACAGATGAGAGCAGATGAATACCACAAATCAGCTTTTTGTCTGACTCACTTCTCCTCAAGCAAAATGTAACTTTAATTGTGCTTCAACTGTGACTTTATCTTGAGATTATCTGTCTTGACTCTTGCTGTTCGCTGTCTTATTTGGCCTACTGGCCATTCTGCTTTTCCCCTGTATTGTGCTATGACTGTCATTTAAAATTTGCATTAATCTTGAAGAAAAAGGGATTTGTCAGACTCACCATGTGTGTCAACTACAGGGAACTCGTTTTCTTTGCTGGAGTTCAGGACATGCTGTACTCCCGTCACTCCCTCGGCTTGTTGGAGCATGGCCCCTACTGGCACCACAAACTGCCTAATCTGGACCGACGACAGCCTTCAAAGTAATGAAGTAGCAAAGTATTAGACTTTCATCATGGCATTGGTTTTTATTCCGATGGGACTTTTTCTTTATCTTCTGATAAGAGAGAGAGAGAGAGAGAGAGAGAGAGAGAGAGAGAGAGAAGCGAATTTGCCCTTTGTGGGATGTGTGACTCACTTTGGACAAGCCCTGATGAGAGAGGGCAGGTGTGGAAGTCTCTTAATGAGCGATATACCATCATAGAAAGATGGCTGATGCCTAGAGCGTGCCAGAGCGTTGGATATCAGTGTGGCTGTCAGAATAGGGACAATATGAGTGGATTGCCCAGTCAGCTCCAGAGCACAAAGAGCAGGTGAAAGTGTGTGTGTCACAGCCCCTGCAAATGCTGCTGCTCCTACACATACACACACACACACACACACACACACACACACACACACACACACACACAGAGCACAACCTTCAGGACACCCAAAGCAGACTAGTACTGAGTCACGATCATGACACATTGGCACTCTATCTCCAGAAAGATGGCAGAATAAAATGTTTGTTTACCCACTAAAGCATAGCCCCCTGGGTTTATCACACTCAGCCTCTCCCCTGATGAGATTCCATCTGGGAAGAGATAGACCAATCCCTCACCCAGCAAACGGCCTAAAGCAGCACCTTCAACAGACACGAACTTTTACAACAAATCTGAGCAAGACTTTGATATATCTGTTTACACACTGCCTTGGATACAAACTGCATTTGTGATAAAACTGTTTTTTTTATTCATTTGACTTACCATAAATAAAAACAGGCATGAAGTATCCAGCAGGCAGCGGTAAGGTGCAGGCCAAAACCAAGAGCCAGAGCTAAAGACAAAAAAGATAAAAAATTAAAATTAATAGTAGAGATAAAATGTCTTGATACAATCATGCTCTGATTATCATCAGCATTGAGGAGCAGCTCAGTGAATTACAAATTATCGACTAACAAAGCCCTTTCATCTGGTGAATGCCGTAAAATGATTGCTCATGGAAATTGAAGTATAGGCTCTGAACCATTACAGACTATTTATTTCATTAATAGCAATAATTACTGATACCCAGCTCAAAAGGAGTAGACTGTAGCAAAGTGCCTCATTCATTTCAATATTTGAATTCATTATTAAACCGATATATTTAGTTAAAATACTCAAAAGCAACTGGAAAGTGTAGAAGTGAATTGCTTCAGCAATTATTCTTCACACCAAAGCACTCTATTGTTTTTGGGAAAATTCATATCACATTCAGGAGGATTTAAAGAATAAGTCAAAGTCCCTCTCACACCAGAATCTGGTCTTCCCAAGCAGTCTCCTGTCCCAGTACTAATCAACTCTTTAAAGTGCCATTCCACCATTGGATGTATTCTTTGGCATAAAATACAATATATTTTATGACAACATGACTAGACAGAGAAATCTTTTAGCTTCAAAATGATATATCAAACATAATTTTTTGACAACGACAAGTATATTAATTTTGCGACCAAAGTCACCTACCCCTTTAATTTCCGCACGGTAGTGAAACGTGATGTCATCGGCAGGTTCCCCTTCTTGTGTACCACGTCACGTGTGACGTGGCACAGATTATCAGCAATGGCGGATAGAACGCGATTTCCACTTGTCGATTGCTGTGCCGATATTCACCATCGACCGTCTCCTTTGGGCATCACTTGCTATTTTCCTTCGCTTCTTTTCCGAAGCTGACAATCGCGTTCTATCCGCCATTGCTGATAATCTGTGCCACGTCACACGTGACGTGGTACACAAGAAGGGGAACCTGCCGATGACATGACGTTTCACTACCGCGTGGAAATTAAAAGGGTAGGTGACTTTGCTCGCAAAATTAATATACTTGTTGTTGTCAAAAAATTATGTTTAATATATCATTTTGAAGCTAAAAGATTTCTCTGTCTAGTCATCTCATCTCATCTCATCTCATCTCATCTCATCTCATCATCTCTAGCCGCTTTATCCTTCTACAGGGTCGCAGGCAAGCTGGAGCCTATCCCAGCTGACTACGGGCGAAAGGCGGGGTACACCCTGGACAAGTCGCCAGGTCATCACAGGGCTGACACATAGACACAGACAACCATTCACACTCACATTCACACCTACGGTCAATTTAGAGTCACCAGTTAACCTAACCTGCATGTCTTTGGACTGTGGGGGAAACCGGAGCACCCGGAGGAAACCCACGCGGACACGGGGAGAACATGCAAACTCCGCACAGAAAGGCCCTCGCCGGCCCCGGGGCTCGAATCCAGGACCTTCTTGCTGTGAGGCGACAGCGCTAACCACTACACCACCGTGCCGCCTTCTGTCTAGTCATGTTGTCATAAAATATATTGTATTTTATGCCAAAGAATACATCCAATGGTGGAATGGCACTTTAAGGTGCAGTGCTGATCTCCATTTCGATAGCCCTCGGCCTCTCACCTATACAGCTGGTCCTCTGGTAAACATGAGAGTTTGACTTCCCCACTCACATTTGTATTACAGTGTGCCTTGCCAGACAATAGTAGGTACCATTTTTATGATGGTCTTTGGTATGACCCAACCATGAGTAGAACTCACAATCTCCCAGGCGAGAGACAGACACACTAACCACTAGGCCAACTTGTGGTATTTAAAGAATAAGCCTATATTTAATTCATCTTCAATAAGTGTTTTATCCTGGCTAGGGTCACAGTGATCTGGAGGAACACTGAAGGAACATGATGCGGGAATGGAACCTGGATGGGATGCTAGTCACAGGGTACCTTCACAAACTCCTTCACACCTATGGGCAAATTAGTGTGTCCTATTCACCTACTGGTGTCAAGTCAAGTTTATTTTTATAGCGCTTTTAACAATAGACATTGTCGCAAATCAGCTTTACAGAATTTTAATGACTTTAAACATTAGCTAATTTTATCCCTAATCTATTCCCAGTGAGCAAGCCTGTGGCGACTATGGCAAGGAAAAACTCCCTCAGACGACAAGAAACCTCAAGAGGAACCAGACTCAAAAGGGAACCCATCCTCATTTGGGTGATAACAGATAGCGTGATTATAACGTTTTAACATGAAGTCTGTTTTGTTGAAGTTAGAAACTGTTCACTGATGGAAACTTAAATGCAAAACTGTTCATGACAACTGCAGTCCTAAAGTTAGCAAGTCAACTGTAGTTCTCAACCATAAAAGCATTACTGTAAGTGTCCAGAGCGTCTTCCAAGTGCGACTTTCGACTAGTATGCTTTTGAGAGGTGGAATGAAACCTATGCCAACATGGGGAAACCTGTGAAACTTGGTATACACAGTAATCCAAACTCAGAATCAAACTGGAGATGCTACAGTATAGCTGTGAGAGGACAATGCTGCCTGCTGCACCACTGTGCCACTCCATCAATGGAATATACACTTAGAAGAAATATCTGCACTGTGTTGGCCCCAGGCTGTAAACAGGGGACAAGAAAAGTGATGTGGGCTTCCACTGTGAAACCAGCCAGGACAAAGAGGCGTTTTTACCTTCTGTCAGTCAAAACTTCCTATGTTGCACTAGCATTGACATGTTCTGGCTTTGTGTTTTGATAGCATGGCTTTGTAGGAACACTAAAGGGAAGGTCGATAATTGTTTGGATTTAAGCTTGTTTCAATTTCCACCCAAAGCGATGATATATTTTTATATGCTTCCACTCGCTCGTTGCTTCCTGACACTGATTATTATTACATCTTTATACCACAGTGCTGTTGAATTCCCAAATCTAAAGCTGTAGATTGATTTTCTATAACAGCACAGATCTGACTGTACTGGCTGTAATTCAAATGATAGGTTTATATGAATGCATTTTTTTCTATTATCTTGTTTAATAATAATAATAATAATAATAATAATAATAATAACTGGTCTGGAGAGACAACATCCATCCAGCAGGTCCCCTGGTTGCAGATAGGGGAGTAGGCCTCCTGATATGGAGGTTAGCTGTGAATAACCATTAAGCAGTCCCGGACTAAACACGAGTTGCCCTTTGGCAAGGCATAGCACCCAGTAACCACTCTGCCAGGGTCATGGTGAAAGCACTGACAGCAGGATGCTGGATGACATAGCAGCAATACCAAACAGACCTGATACTTGGTGCTATGGTCACTGATCGATGGCAGATGATGGACAACCAAACCACAATGGCATGGATCAACAGCTCGCCCAAGTCGAGCACTGCGAAATCATATAAGAAAAATCATATGGTGTCTTAGTGAGGAAAAAAAAAACACCAGAAAGGCTACCATCTGGATGTACAGAAAAACCAAACCTCAACCAATGAGCAAGAAATGGAAAATAATTTTGATTTAGACAATGGCGTGAATGAGGCTGGACAAGATGGTCTGCAAGAATCAGAGCGAGAAAGTCCCTCACCCGGCAGGGTGGATGTGGAAAAGCAGGCATCCCCAGGTAACCCTACTACTGCTAGAACATAAAAGATGATATTGACAGAGGAGGAATGGAAGGAGTTGTTCGACAACACAAGTGAGTTTGAAGAATGGTAGCCCATGGAGCTACTCAGAAGTAGAAGGAGAAAACTCACAACAATAAGAGGGATAATAAGCAGGGTGATAAATTTCTGAGCCAAGGCCCTTGGCTGAAATTCATATAAACACTACCCAGATTTCAGCTGGTGATTACAAGACAGAGATAATAATAATAATCTCATCTCATCTCATTATCTCTAGCCGCTTTATCCTTCTACAGGGTCGCAGGCAAGCTGGATCCTATCCCAGCTGACTACGGGCGAAAGGCGGGGTACACCCTGGACAAGTCGCCAGGTCATCACAGGGCTGACACATAGACACAGACAACCATTCACACTCACATTCACACCTACGGTCAATTTAGAGTCACCAGTTAACCTAACCTGCATGTCTTTGGACTGTGGGGGAAACCGGAGCACCCCGGAGGAAACCCACGCGGACACGGGGAGAACATGCAAACTCCGCACAGAAAGGCCCTCGCCGGCCATGGGGCTCGCACCCGGACCTTCTTGCTGTGAGGCAACAGCGCTAACCACTACACCACCATGCCGCCCCCTAATAATAATCTTGGTAGTCCATCGGTCTGAGCATAACGTAGTTTGTGCATTCAGCGATGAGAGCACATGTGGCTCCGCACTATTGGACTTCAAAGTAACTATGTGTACCTTTTTAGGGTCAAAAAGGTACATATATGTTCCCAATCAGTATATAAATGGTACAGATAAGTACCTTACTGGGTCCTGCTCCAGTGACAAGCCGTTGAACCCCTAAAGGTATAATGATATACTTTGTTTTCTGAGAGTGTTTGTGTAGGTAATTTCACCTTAATGAGAATGAAGCATCCAAGTGTGTGATAAACACTGTATCCAGGTGGACTCCACTCTTTCCAGAATGAATGAGGGGATTCTTGTGCTAATGTGGCGTTGTGGGAAATCATGTTCCACTGAGTGCTATCTAGCAAGGAGGATAGTAGCTGCTTCATCGAGAGCTGTAACAGCAAAAAGAAATGATCTGATTGAAGTTATGAAATATACATTCATTCAACTGCAAGTTAGCCATCTTCATCTTTCAAGACTGGATCATCTCAATTGTATGTTATTCAGGTTAATTCAGGTTGATAAGCTTATTATAGAGAGCTACTGTATTAATAAGGCAATCACATGTCATTTCTTTTGGTAACACTTCACTTAAAGGTGACATACCTGTTTTGCACAAGTTGATACAATTCCCTGGTCTTAGTGAAATATCTGTGACATGCTTTGGCCAAAATACCGCAAAGAAAAAGCACCACAACTCCCTTCTCACCCTGTCTAAACAGCCCTGTTCAAAACAGCCGATTTGAGTGCCTGTTCTTTTAAATGATAATGAGCCACTGCTCACCCCCCCTTCTGCCAGTCAATCAGGGAGCACTTTTCTCATGAATATTAAGGCTACATCCACACGACAACGGCAACGAGATTTTTTTTTTAAATATCGCGTCCACATGGGCAACGGATCAGTAAAATTTCAGGTACATATGGCAACGCAACGCTTGCTGAAAACGATGCAATACACATGCCACACCTCTACGTGCGCTGTAAGACGGTCCCATCGGAGACACCAGAACAATAGAAGAAGTAGACGCATGCGCATAAACCCCTTCTTCTGTAGCATCAGCCACATAAAGTTTTGATTATTAATCAGTAGCGTAAAACGAAAGACGCGGAAAGAGGAATGAATGGGGGTAGATGGAAGCCGGTACGCCAACATTCTGATATCCTCCAGAATTCTTTAATGGTCCGGAATAAATTGAATGCTACACGTTGATGGATTACTTTGTTATTCTATGCCCTTTTTGAGGAATGTATTGTCAACTTAAACCAACATCTGAAGAGGTGAGATCGCTCCTTTTTTTTTCCTATTTTTGCTGGCAGGATTGTTTTTGTTTTTGGAAAGCGCACAGGCGGTGCGCGGTTTGGTACTGCTTCCGCAGTGTTTGGACTAAAGACTCTGTCCTAAGGGCTATTCTAACTAATGAGGCAGATGTGACGTCATGTGAAACCCAGTAATAAGTGGAGATACTCAGACGAGGGGGTGGCATAATTCTAATGAACCCCTTGTGACATAGAAAGAGGAGACAAATCTGAACAGCTTGTTGAAGTACATGTTTTCTGAAATGGGCAGCCCAAAAGAAACTGATTGAATTTTTGTGATTTCAGAGTTTGTGGGTTGGTAGGCACTCCAAATACCCAAATGTATGTGCACAAGCACTGAAAAATTGAGATTTTCATACTATGTACCCGCCTCTCGCCCATAGTCACCTGGGATAGGCTCCAGTTTGCCTGCGATCCTGTACAAGATAAGTGGCTACAGATAATGGATAGATGGATAATATGTTCCCTTTAAGGATAGTGTTCATAGGGTTACATGTCATCCACATGACCATGTCACACTTCATGACAACAGACATAAGCCTACATAAATATTAAAGTTATATGAGTTATGCGTTATATGAGGTTTCAGCTGTGGTCAAGTTGACATAACACTTGACATAACTCAAGTTGACATGTGATAGACATACCAAAAGCATACTGAATTATAAATATTGCTGTGGTGCTCCATTGTAAGCCAACTAGATGTCAAAAAACAATCTTATGTCAATAAAAATCTGTCACCTGACTCAGGTGTTATCAACATATGGCAGCTGAAGCTTGTTGGAATAAGTCTTTAGAAGTGTATACATATTTTCATGACATTTGTCATGAAGCAGTTACTTTATGTAGGTGTCATGTAGCTCGATAAAACTGCCTTTGAGTGAAGTGCTACTTTTCTTTTAATTTTATAAACTTTCCAGTTTCAGCAGTCCTGAGTACAATGACTTGTTCAAACACTAAAGACAAATGTTTTCTTTCATCTCACTTAGCTCATCCTATGTGTATTTTGTACTTATTTCAATACTTTTTGGAAAAAAAAAGAAGAAGAACATGTTGATTATGTTAGTCTAGTGTCAAAACATGTGGAGAATCTTCACCTGGGAAGCTATGAAAGATCCTCCCATGTGAGGGAATGTCACTGATGCCAGGAGGAATGCTATGGTTGCTGAATATAATGTCTTTCTAAGAAAGAAAGAAAGAAAGAAAACACAAATCCTCCAGTTAGTGAGGGCATGCAAATTAAGGTCATATGTCATCTAACACCCTTAGCATTTAACACTAGTTATTATTATTATTATTATTATTATTTTTACAACCCCGATTCCAAAAAAGTTGGGACAAAGTCCAAATTGTAAATAAAAACGGAATGCAATGATGTGGAGACAAGTTGCTCAAGTTTAGGGATAGGAATGTTAACCCATTCTTGTCTAATGTAGGATTCTAGTTCCTCGACTGTCTTAGGTCTTTTTTGTCATATCTTCCATTTTATGATGCGCCAAATGTTTTCTATGGGTGAAAGATCTAGACTGCAGGCTGGCCAGTTCAGTACCCGGACCCTTCTTCTACGCAGCCATGATGCTGTAATTGATGCAGTATGTGGTTTGGCATTGTCATGTTGGAAAATGCAAGGTCTTCCCTGAAAGAGACATCATCTGGATGGGAGCATATGTTGCTCTAGAACCTGGATATACCTTTCAGCATTGATGGTGTCTTTCCAGATGTGTAAGCTGCCCATGCCACACACACTAATGCAACCCCATACCATGAAAGATGCAGGCTTCTGAACTGAGTGCTGATAACAACTTGGGTCGTTCTTCTCCTCTTTAGTCCGAATGACACGACGTCCCTGATTTCCATAAAGAACTTCAAATTTTGATTCGTCTGACCACAGAACAGTTTTCCACTTTGCCACAGTCCATTTTAAATGAGCCTTGGCCCAGAGAAGACGCCTGCGCTTCTGTATCATGTTTAGATATGGCTTCTTCTTTGAACTATATAGAGTTTTAGCTGGCAACGGCGGATGGCACAGTGAATTGTGTTCACAGATAATGTTCTCTGGAAATATTCCTGAGCCCATTTTGTGATTTCCAATACAGAAGCATGCCTGTATGTGATGCAGTGCCGTCTAAGGGCCCGAAGATCACGGGCACCCAGTATGGTTTTCCGGCCTTGACCCTTACACACAGAGATTCTTCCAGATTCTCTGAACCTTTTGATGATATTATGCACTGTAGATGATGATATGTTCAAACTCTTTGCAATTTTACACTGTTGAACTCCTTTCTGATATTGCTCCACTATTTGTCGGCGCAGAATTAGGGGGATTGGTGATCCTCTTCCCATCTTTACTTCTGAGAGCCGCTGCCACTCCAAGATGCTCTTTTTATACCCAGTCATGTTAATGACCTATTGCCAATTGACCTAATGAGTTGCAATTTGGTCCTCCAGCTGTTCCTTTTTTGTACCTTTAACTTTTCCAGCCTCTTATTGCCCCTGTCCCAACTTTTTTGAGATGTGTTGCTGTCATGAAATTTCAAATGAGCCAATATTTGGCATGAAATTTCAAAATGTCTCACTTTCGACATTTGATATGTTGTCTGTGTTCTATTGTGAATACAATATCAGTTTTTGAGATTTGTAAATTATTGCATTCCATTTTTATTTACAATTTGTACTTTGTCCCAACTTTTTTGGAATCGGGGTTGTATTATTATTATCAGGAGCTCTGCAATTATCAGCACCCAGTGCCTGAGAAAGACTAGCAACTGGCATGGCATGTTTTATTGAAATCCTCTGTCATTAATGTAGCTGTTTTATGAGACCATGACTGAATCATCCACTGAAATAAACAAAACGGTTGCTCACTCTTTTGCTGTAAAACTGCTGATAAATTTGTTTGTTTTGACAAAACGGAGAATCCACCGATGGCTGTAGAGGTAAACACAGCTTATAGCTCCACACAGCAGTCTGAACACGGTGAGGAAAAGAGACAGACAGCGGGAGATTAGCTTATCCAAATGAATAAATATTAGCACTCATAATGAAACCCAAGGGCATGGGTTATGAGCCAGACAATCACGCAATTAAAGAAAATTACATCACATTCATAAGTCTGCATGTTTAATTCGTGGTGACTAAAACCTAATAATTACACAGTGTAGTGGAGAGAAGATTGTATGGCATGTCATCATTAAGAGCTGGAACAGGGGGGAAAAAAACCTTCTCACTGGATTACATGGTACCACAGAAGCCCTTCATGGCAACTGAGAGAAACGAACATAACTCTGAATAAAGGATGATTAATATGGTAAATGTTATTCCATTTGGTAACACTGAACAGTATTGATCATAGGGTTACATGACAACTGACTTAAAGCGACATAAACATTTATGAACGTGTACCTGTATCATCTTCTCATAGACTCATTTCATCATGTTGACACAACACCTGACATAACTGACACAATAAATTGACATGTGATTGACATACCAAAAACACACTGAGCTCGAAATGTAATGTGTTAATTTGCAAGATTCAAGTTCAAATAAAAGATATAAGGTTAGGGGTTGGATTGGCATTTGTACCTTATCTTATGGCTGAGTTTATATTAAATGCTTTGTTCAAATTGATAAAAAGATCTCATCATATGGGTATACCACTTAATAGGAACACCTGTACTGTTGGTCATTCCTGCAATCACTGAATGTTTTTTTTTTGTTTTTGGCACCATTTTGCGTAACCTCTAGTGACTGTTGTGTGAAAATCCCAGGAGAACAGCAAGTCCTGAAATATCTGGATCAACCTGTCTGACACCAACATCCACACCGTGGCCAAGGATCACATGTTTGATGTGAACGTAAACTGAAGCTCTTGGCCTGCCTTATTTTGCTGCTACATACTGTAACTGACTGTTGAATAATTGCATGAATGAGCAGATGTATAGGCGTTTCCATTAAAGTGGCTGATGAGTTTATAATATCTATAGTTTGTGTTAACGCCTCAAAATCTTTTTATTTACAGTGGTGCTTGAAAGTTTGTGAACGCTTTAGAATTTTCTATATTTCTGCATAAATACAACCCCAATTCCAAAAAAGTTGGGACAAAGTACAAATTGTAAATAAAAACGAATCCAATGATGTGGAAGTTTCAAAATTCCATATTTTATTCAGAATAAAACATAGATGACAGATCAAATGTTTAAACTGAGAAAATGTATCATTTAAAGAGAAAAATTAGGTGATTTTAAATTTCATGACAACAACACATCTCAAAAAAGTTGGGACAAGGCCATGTTTACCACTGTGAGACATCCCCTTTTCTCTTTACAACAGTCTGTAAACGTCTGGGGACTGAGGAGACAAGTTGCTCAAGTTTAGGTATAGGAATGTTAACCCATTCTTGTCTAATGTAGGATTCTAGCTGCTCAACTGTCTTAGGTCTTTTTTGTTGTATCTTCCGTTTTATGATGCACCAAATGTTTTCTATGGGTGAAAGATCTGGACTGCAGGCTGGCCAGTTCAGTACCTGGACCCTTCTTCTACGCAGCCATGATGCTTTAATTGATGCAGTATGTGGTTTGGCATTGTCATGTTGGAAAATGCAAGGTCTTCCCTGAAAGAGACGCCATCTGGATGGGAGCATGTGTTGCTCTAGAACCTGGATATACCTTACAGCATTGATGGTGTCTTTCCAGATGTGTAAGCTGCGCATGCCACACGCACTAATGCAACCCCATACCATCGGAGATGCAGGCTTCTGAACTGAGCGCTGATAACAACTTGGGTCGTCTTTCTCCTCTTTAGTCCGAATGACACGACGTCCCTGATTTCCATAAAGAACTTCAAATTTTGATTCGTCTGACCATAGAACAGTTTTCCACTTTGCCACAGTCCATTTTAAATGAGCCTTGGCCCAGAGAAGACGTCTGCACTTCTGGATCATGTTTAAATACGGCTTCTTCTTTGAACTATAGAGTTTTAGCTGGCAACGGCAGATGGCACGGTGAATTGTGTTCACAGATAATGTTCTCTGGAAATATTCCTGAGCCCATTTTGTGATTTCCAATACAGAAGCATGCCTGTATGTGATGCAGTGCCGTCTAAGGGCCCGAAGATCACGGGCACCCAGTATGGTTTTCCGGCCTTGACCCTTACGCACAGAGATTCTTCCAGATTCTCTGAATCTTTTGATGATATTATGCACTGATGATGATGATATGTTCAAACTCTTTGCAATTTTACACTGTCGAACTCCTTTCTGATATTGCTCCACTATTTGTCGGCGCAGAATTAGGGGGATTGGTGATCCTCTTCCCATCTTTACTTCTGAGAGCCGCTGACACTCCAAGATGCTCTTTTTATACCCAGTCATGTTAATGACCTATTGCCAATTGACCTAATGAGTTGCAATTTGGTCCTCCAGCTGTTCCTTTTTTGCACCTTTAACTTTTCCAGCCTCTTATTGCCCCTGTCCCAACTTTTTTGAGATGTGTTGCTGTCATGAAATTTCAAATGAGCCAATATTTGGCATAAAACTTCAAAATGTCTCACTTTTGACATTTGATATGTTGTCTATGTTCTATTGTGAATACAATATCAGTTTTTGAGATTTGTAAATTATTGCATTCCATTTTTATTTACAATTTGTACTTTGTCCCAACATTTTTGGAATCGGGGTTGTATGAAACATCAGATTTTCACACAAGTCCTAAAAGTAGATAAATAGAACCCAGTTCAACAAATGAGATAAAAATATTATACTCGGTCATTTATTTATTGAGGAAAATGATCCAGTATTACGTATCTGTGAGTGGCAAAAGTATGTGAACCTCTCGGCTTAGCAGTTAATTTGAAGGTGAAATTAGAGTCAGGTGTTTTCAATCAATGGGATGACAATCAGGTGTGAGTGGGCACCCTGTTTTATTTAAAGAACAGGGATCTATCAAAGTCTGATCTTCACAACACATGTTTGTGGAAGTGTATCATGGCACGAACAAAGGAGATTTTTGAGGATCTCAGAGAAAGTGTTGTTGATGCTCATCAGGCTGGAAAAGGTTACAAAACCATCTCTAAAGAGTTTGGACTCTACCAATCCACAGTCAGACAGGTTTTGTACAAATGGAGGAAATTTAAGACCATTGTTACCCTCCCCAGAAGCGGTCGACCAACAAAGATCACTCCAAGAGCAAGGCGTGTAATAGTCGGCGAGGTCACAAAGGACCCCAGGGTAACTTCTAAGCAACTGAAGGCCTCTCTCACATTGGCTAAAGTTAATGTTCATGAGTCCACCATCAGGAGAACACTGAACAACAATGGTGTGCATGGCAGGGTTGCAAGGAGAAAGCCACTGCTCTCCAAAAAGAAAGTGTTGTTCTCGTCTGCAAACTGCTCGTCTGCAGTTTGCTAAAGATCACGTGAACAAGCCAGAAGGATATTGGAAAAATGTTTTGCGGACGGATGAGACCAAAATAGAACTTTTTGGTTTATATGAGAAGTCTTATGTTTGGAGAAAGGAAAACACTGCATTCCAGCATAAGAACCTTATCCCATCTGTGAAACATGGTGGTGGGAGCATCATGGTTTGGGCCTGTTTTGCTTCATCTGGACCAGGATGGCTTGCCATCAGTGATGGAACAATGAATTCTGAATTATACCAGCAAATTCTAAAGGAAAATGTCAGGACATCTGTTCATGAACTGAATCGCAAGAGAAGGTGGGTCATGCAGCAAGACAACGACCCTAAGCACACAAGTCGTTCTACCAAAGAATGGTTAAAGAAGAATAAAGTTAATGTTTTGGAATGGCCAAGTCAAAGTCCTGACCTAAAATGTTGTGGAAGGACCTGAAGTGAGTTGTTCATGAAAGGAAACCCACCAACATCCCAGAGTTGAAGCTGTTCTGTACGGAGGAATGGGCTAAAATTCCTCCAAGCCGGTGTGCAGGACTGATCAACAGTTACCGCAAACGTTTAGTTGCAGTTATTGCTGCACAAGGGGGTCACACCAGATACTGAAAGCAAAGGTTCACATACTTTTGCCATTCACAGATATGTAATATTGGATCATTTTCCTCAATAAATAAATGACCAAGTATAATATTTTTGTCTCATTTGATAAACTGTGTTCTCTTTATCTACTTTTAGGACTTGTGTGAGAATCTGATGATGTTTTAGGTCATATTTATGCGAAATATAGAAAAATTCTAAAGGGGTTACAAACTTTCAAGCACCACTGTAAATCATATTATTCAGTACTTACAGTAAAACAAATAGGAGAATCTGAAAACTGTACAACTCTATGGTGTCAGTAAAGGTACAGATTTACAACCCTAAACTGGAAACTTACCCCAGGAAAGCAAAAATGAATATTTCCGGTGGCTGGTATGGGAGCTCGCTTGGGAACCTGGTCTGAAACACAGCTTGAACTGTTTCTAAATGCAGAGAAGACAAATGTTTACTCAACACACCACATTTCCCTTTCCATTTGTCCATTGTCCATAAAATTGTCATAAGATTCAAATTAGATGACAATGTCAGTTCAGTGGAAAATAAATTCAATCTGGCCTGATCTCATAGTAATCAATTAGGCTCTCAGGGAAGATGGAGGACTGAAAGTTTCATGTCATAAATGAGATCATACTGAAGACTGGGCTTTGGGGTGGCATGAGCAGCATGTGCTTCAGTTCTTGCCTTGTTCTCTGCTACACACAGAAAGAAGACGGTAAGTGAGAGATCCACAGACTGCAGCAAAGAAACATGGACAGTAATCTCGCACAGAATAGTGACTGCCCATGACTTCAATACTGAAAAGCACTCCTGAGAGAGAGAGAGAGAGAGAGGATTACTATGGAATGGAAGGAGAAAGGAGATAAGA